>NC_133147.1:46360433-46415325 GCF_048418815.1 Hemitrygon akajei | reverse complement strand
CTTTGAAGAAGAAACAGCGGGACGATTATTGGCTATGGGAGATTTGAAGGCACTGTTGATAAGGTTGATGGGAACCTCCAAATTTAACGAACTAATGGAAATGGCTGGCATAGTAAACTCGAACGACCCAAGAACTGATGGAGATGGGTTTGACAGAGTGAGGCAGAGGGTATGGCAGGCCCTCAGAAAGCTTTATCCACCCAAAGTGGACCCCAAAGCCTTAAAAGGGGATCCACTGGGAGACACTGAAAACCCAGCAGCCTACGTAGAAAACCAGTTGAAAAGGTGGAGACTGGAGACTGAGCAAGAGGTGGAGAATAGCTTATTTATGACCTCTCTGTTCCGACATTGGATGCAATGCCGCCACAAGTAAAATCCAAACTGGAGGAGGTGGTTGGGCTGACGTCAAAGACCCCCACAAGAATTTAGAGACCACGTAGTCCATGCCGTTGAGAAATACCGGAAAGACAAACGAAGGTTGGCTGAGCAGCAGGAAGAGATGCAAAGAAAGTTAATACAAATGCAGCTCGAAGAACTCAAAAAGAAGGAAAAAGAGAAAAACAAAAAGATGCTGCCAGCAACCACTGGTTTGAGTACAGCCATCGAACTGGACAAAGCACTGCTATATGGAGGGACCGATCATACTGTAAGACAAGGGCTGGAAAACCCCATGCCAATAATTGTCTTTGAGGGAACATTCCCACAAATGCCCTATCAGGAACAGACTAAATTCAAACAGCCCAGACAGGGCTGGAAGTCCCAAGGAGGGGGACAGAGGAGCTATGGGCAGAGGGGAGGCAGATGAGGAACCCATTGTTCAGGTTATGTTAGAAGGGCAACTGACACCAATGATGATAGATACTGGAGCCACGTACACTTGTGTACAGCCACAGTATGCCCTTCACCTTCCCATGTCAGGAAAGTTTATTAAGACGGTAGGGTTCTCGGAAAACACAGTTGACACAGTGCACTTGAGAAATAAAGAAATTGTTCTGCCGGTGCTGGTATTTAAAGGAACTCCGATTGATTTGTTAGGCAGAGATGCCTTGTTGAAACTGGAATTAAAATTAGAATGCACCAGAAATGGGCTGAGTGTGGAAAGAGCAGGGGCTCAATTGATAGAGCGAGAAGACAAGAAGGCTAATGTCTTTTGGATAGGAGACATCGCAGACCAGATTCAGGGAACCTGGGAAAAATGGAAAAAGGGCGTGCAGGCTATAATACTGTAACACTTACCCAACAGGCTGGTATATGTCTGGGGGGAAAAGGAGATCCAGCCACACACCAACCCACCTCCCGTACACGCAGGTGCTGTGAGAATCGAGTTTATGCCTCACACCGCTCACCGTATCAACTTCACACCAAATACCGTTATGACATACACTTTATAGAATTTACTAACATTAACTAAAGAAGTATTAGGCAATACTATATATATATATACAAGGAAAGAAAAAAAAACAAAAGGCGCCAACTTATCAAAGTTCAGTCGGTGTAGTGCACATCGTAGGAACTCAATCAACGAACCATCCGACAGCCACGTTGTCACCCCTGGGACCACCCGGTGGTCCTACGAGCCGTCCAGCGCCCGTCCACCTTCCTCATCCGTCTCTCCCGCCGACTCCCTTCACCCCCAAGCCCGCGCAACACCTCCCCCAAGTTCCCAGCCTCACAAAACACAATAACATTCCCCATTGATTAACAAATGAATACAATTACCATATCAGCCAGTCTAAAGTGAAACAACGGCGAGAGAAACATTTAACAGACAAAGAAGCATTCCTACTCGTAACAAAACCAAAGAAGCCCTTTTGAGTAACATACACAGGACATTGTACATTCTCTCCCCACCAGCAAATGTCATGCCCTCATGGCATTACTAGAGTTCCCCAAAGCTACTTGCAACACACAAAACCCAACCCAGGTGCAGAAAGCAGCGACATAACTAACCAGAGCAGTAGAAATCACACTCGGTTCTCCGGGTACCACATATGTCAACCGCTCCGGGGGGCGCCTAATCCTCTGAGATCTCCATACCCCTTCTGCCCCCCTGGGCTCCCTCTCCACCTGCGAACCCACTGTCTCGGACACCCCCAGGTCTTCCTGACAGACCTCACCCCCCTTCCTCACGGGGGTCCTCCCTCACCTGAGATCTCTCCGCTCACGCTCGGGCTCCACCCTCTCTCCCACCACTGTTGGCTGCCTCTCCATCTCCACCTGACCCTCAAGACCTTCCCTCCTCTCACCCAATTCAGTATGGGAAGGGCCAGGAGCCTCCTTTCCTGGTACTGGAGCACCAGGGAATGGGAACAGGGGCCACTCATCTGAGTCGTCCTCTTCCGAATCAGTAGCCATTTCCGGGCGAGGGACCCGTCCCCGCTCTTCAGTAGCGGGCTCTTCCCTTTCTCTGCGCCCTCGCAGAGTCCTTGTACTAGGCGTAACCTCCCACTCTGGCTCCGTATCCACCTGCACCGCTCAGGCAGGCCAGCGCATCCTCGACTCTTGGGACAGTATATTGATCAGGGACAGTTCGCCGATTCAACGTCCTGTAGTCAACACACATGCGCACCCTCCCATTCTTCTTCCGTGCCACCACTACTGGGGACGCATAAGGACTTCGGGACTCAGCTATGATTCCGGCCTCCTTCAACTTGCGCAGGTGCTGGCGCACGTCCTCAACATCTGCCGGAGCCAGCCACCGGATCTCTCTCGGAACGGGGTGTCCTCCGTCACCCCGGATGGTGTGGCGAGTGCTTTTGGAGCAGCCAACATCAAACTCGCCCCGAGAAAAACAGCTTCCATCTTCAGCATCTTCTCCCACTAGCCTGTGTTTCCACTCCGGCGACACAGGGGAATCCCCGGTTAAAGGCTTCAGCGGTCAGCTCCCTTCGATGCTCCGATCCCTCCCCCGTTAGGGGTCCTCACTGGTGCGCTAGACATTACCGTCACCCGGGAACAGATGTGCCAGCGGCATTCCCCTCTTAAAGGTGATGTCTCTTGCCGTGGTGTTCCTGACACTTACGGCTATACGCCTCGCATGTACCACCCCTGGTCTCTGCACTTCGGGCCTCACCAGCGCACCTGCCGGAAATCGTGTCTCCCCTTCAAGATCGTCCGGGGCGTCTACTAACAGGGCTTCACCCGTCGGCACTCCTGGGAATCTGGGGGTCCCCATCACTAGTGCTACCTCCCCTGGTCGGATCACCTTGGGCCTCGCCTGCGTACACCACACCGTCCCTCGTTTACACTCCGGGTCCAGTCCTAGGGAGGCAACCCCTTCTTCGAACACTGTTCGAAACACTGGATGCACCGAGAGGGTCTCCAGAAAGTCTTCCCCCCGCTTTCTCCTTACAAGCTCCCAGGAGCCGTCGCACAACGGGGGAGTTAATCCCCACCAGGAGGGCAGCACCACCAGTTTTCCACCGGGTCAGGACACACCAACACCAACGTCTCAATAGCTTCGGACACTCCCAACTCGCCCTCCGAGAACTCCAATCTCACCGATAGGTACCCATCGTACGGGTAGTCACCCCTCGCTCACACCCCAAATCTGCAGGGCGTCAAAGGGGGTTACGGGCAAATGCTTTAGATATTGGTGTAGAAAGACCGGTACAATAAGGTCACCTGCGATCCCGTATCCAGAACGGCTTTTGCGTAAACTCCCTCTATACGTAGACCCACACTGGCACGGGGTCCTACCAGCCCATCCGGAATAGAGGCGTGGGCACCCGGTGGTCCCCTGGCTGATCTCTGGGAACGTGTTCCTCAGAGGCTCCAGTCCGTTCCTCACTGAGTCTCTCCTAAGTTTCCCGACACCTCTCCCCTTCTTAGTCACAGGGGGGCTTGTCCTCCGCGGAACTCCTTGTCTCTCACAATCCCACCTCAAATGTCCCTCCTCTCCACAACTATAGCACACCCTCGGCCGCCCACAGTCCCGCCTGAAATGCCCCTCTTTCCCACAGTTAAAGCACACGCTGCCTGCCGCCCCTCCTCTCCCAGGACGACTCCCACTCCCCAACTCACGGCACTGGTCGCCCCTGAGAGTGGGTACCTCCCCTGTCCCTCCCCTCCAGAGGGGGTTCTCTACTCCCCCTGTGGGTTGTCATTCCTCCACCCAGCCACCACTTCCTGTATCACTGAGGATCGCTCCCATAGGCCCGAGCCCCTTTTCCGACCCAACGCTCTCTCTTCCTCCCGCACCTCTCTAATCAGTTGCCCGAACGATGGAGGGGGGCCTTTCCTATAAGCCTGCCGGATAGTCCACGCCACCTTGTCCTCCTCCAGAGAGCCACTGAATAACTGACTCATCCTCACGCTAGCCACGTCAGGCGCCTTCACTACCCCCCGGCCACCGCAGCCCCGAGAGCATCCCCTCCATCCTAAATATGTACTTGGAGAGCTTTTCCCCTCTCCATTGTTCCAGGCGTTGGAACTCTGCTAAAATCAGCCAGGGTTCCCCTGACAACCCAAACGCTCCCTCCAAAACTTCTATACATTCCTCCACTGAGGCCCCAGGCTTCTCCGCTTTCAACTCCCGGACTGTTTTGGCTGCTAAACCCCTCAAACTTCCCACCAATCGCTGCCTCTTCTCCTCCTCCGAGCCTGGCCACTCCTCTAACATCAAGGACGTATGCTCGATCCAGGTCTCATAGTCCACCTCCCCGTCCGGAGTAGGCTTGGCTCCGGAGAACAACCCCCAGCTTCAGCCGTGGCCTCTCGGCCACTCCCACCAGGGAGTTAAGTGCGGCTGCCAGCTCGGAGGCTTCCACCCTACCTGGGGAGCGGGGCCTAGTCACAACTCCATCCTCCCTCCTCCCTTTGCTAGTGCCTGCCACCTCTCCGGGGTTTTCCTCTAGCTCTAGCTCCTCCTCCAATGTCACCTCAGCCTCCTCCTCGGAGCGAGTGTGGAGCCCCCACAGCCCCTCCTCCCCCGGTACACTGACCATCGCTGGCAGTTTCCAACGTCCTGACGTCAGCACTCGTACTAACCAACACCCAGCTAGACTCCATCTCTTTACCACACCGTCTAGCTACCAATTCTACCTGCCCCATACCCTTCACCAAACTTAACCCCCCCGCACTACACCGCGTCTCCCGAAACTCGAAAATCCACTCCGCTCACTACGCATGCATACTGTACGGTACACCTTCAAATCGGCACCAGCGAACAATTTTCTCTCTCTCCATTACCGCTCACTAGCTGCGCGATTCCACAGCCCCCATGACAATCCAATCCCGGATGAGCCCCCACAATTGTAACACTTACCCAACAGGCTGGTATATGTCTAGGGGAAAAGGAGATCCAGCCACACACCAACCCACCTCCCGTACACGCAGGTGCTGTGAGAATCGAGTTTATGCCTCGCGCCGCTCACCGTATCAACTTCACACCAAATACCGTTATGAAATACACTTTATAGAGTTTACTAACATTAACTAAAGAAGTATTAGGCAATACAATATATATATACAAGGAAAGAAAAAAACAAAAGGCGCCAACTTATCAAAGTTCAGTCAGTGTAGTGCACATCGTAGGAACTCAATCAACGAATCATCCGACAGCCACGTCGTCACCCCTGGGACCACCCGGTGGTCTTACGAGCCGTCCAGTGCCAGTCGCGGTGGTCCTACGAGCCGTCCAGCGCCCGTCCACCTTCCTCGTCCATCTCTCCTGCCGACTCCCTTCACCCCCAAGCCCGCGCAACCCCTCCCCCAAGTTCCCAGCCTCACAAAACACAATAACATTCCCCATTGATTAACAAATGAATACAATTACCATATCAGCCATTCTAAAGCGAAACAACGGCGAGAGAAACATTTAACAGACAAAGAAACATTCCTACTCGTAACAAACCAAAGAAGCCCTTTTTAGTAACATACACCAGACATTGTACATTACTTATTGACGAGACTCAGAACAGGGAGTTAGAGGAGAAATGGCACCTGGAGGCATGTACCCAACAGCACCTGGAAGGGGAGGCTGTGATAATTGGAAAGCAAGGGGCAGCTTTACAAGTTAAGTGGAACACCTTTTTAGAAAAATGGTACAGGATACCGGAGGCTGCGCCCCACGTAACGTTGTTGGTAAATAAGGGATATCAGTCTAAAGACTTAGGACCTTTAGTTAAGAGTGCTGAAACCGTAACAGTGTGGAGGAAAATCACGCCAGAGGTGTGGATATCAGAAGACAACAATTGTATTAAAATAATGGTAAGTGTAGATATGGTAGGGACAGTGAGAGAGGTTGAAATAACTCCCCACCCACACATGCCCGTGCTGGGAAAGGAAAGAGGCCAGCAGAAAGATAAAAGGTTAGATGAGTTGCCATCTATTCTGTGGTCACAGCATGACACGGACGTAGGGAAAATAAAAACAGCTAGTCTGGTGGAAATAAGGCTGAAAAACGGAGCAATTCCACCCAGGAGACCACAATACCCTCTAAGACCAGAAGCAGAAGAGGGAATAGCATCGACAGTGCAGGGGTTGCTTGAAGCAGGAGTGCTTAAAAGAACAAACAGTCCATGCAATACCCCGTTGTTGCCGGTATTAAAAGCAGATAAATCTAAGTGGAGATTGGTGCATGATTTGCGAGCGGTAAATGATGTGGTAGAGGACTGGCCAGCGGTAGTCCCCCAACCCACACACGTTTTTTGACTAATGTTCCACCAGAAGCAAGTTACTTTTCAGTGATTGATTTGTGTTCGGCTTTCTTCAGCATTCCTCTGGCTAAGCAGTGTCAGTATTTGTTTGCATTTACTTACAGAGGTGCTCAGTATACCTATACCAGAATGCCGCAAGGATTTAAACATTCACCACACGTTTTTAATCAGGTATTGAAGGCAGACCTAGAGGGCATGCCATTGGAAAGTACATTGTTACAATATGTGGATGACCTGTTGATTTGCTCCCACAGCGAGGAACAGTGTAAGCAGGACACTATAACTCTGTTAGAGAAGCTAGCACACGGAGGACATAAAGTATCCAAAAAGAAACTGCGATTCTGCACGCAGCAAGTGGAATACTTAGGCAGGGTAATATCCAAGGGAGTGAAGGCGATAGCACCAGATCAGATTGAGGCGATAGCTAAGGCCCCAAAACCCCAGACTGTAGGGCAGATTGTAAGATTCAAAATTAAGATGTGCGTTTCTGACAGATCCGGGTTAAAGTCAAAGGACAAATGTGATTTAATTATGTCCAGGGACAACTGTGATTTAATTATGTCTGGGTTAAAGTCTGTAAACAAGTGTGATCTAATTATGAATGCAGAAGCCTTGACAAAATTAACTGTTTGTGGAATCATTGAAGTCCTGAGATATGGACTATTGTTTTACAGAAACGTGTAAAAAAAACAACTCCAAATATGGAATGGAGTCAGGGAGGGGAGGGGTAAGGAAGAAGGGTAAAACCTGCTGCCCTGTAAGGTTCAGGGTTCCCTTCTCTGAAGGGGCCCAGCTCTGCAGAATCGTTAATAAACTTTGTTTCCTTGAATTTGTCTTGAAGCCATTATTCGGGAGCGTGGCTCATTTCTGACAACTTGGGGCGCTCATCCGGGATCCACACTCCAGCCGTGAGGGGGGCAAGGAAGGACATCGGAGAAGGTGCACCCTGCCGAGTTCGGCAGTCCCTGATTCCTAGCTCGTCGCCCCGCGCAGCTTGAGCGAGTGATATCCGGCGGACTCAAGGAAACAAAGAGGGGTTGTCGAGGCAGTTGAGACAGTGAGCGATCGAGTAATTTCTGTGCACAGGACCCAGGTAAGAAATTGAATTCCTGTAGAGACGTAGTACACAAGAATCGTGGAACTGCGGGGTTCCTGCAGGTGATTTCTCCTGTAGAGACGTAGTACACAAGAATTGTGGAACTGCGGGGTGCCTGCAGGTGATTCCTCCTGTAGAGACGTAGTTCACAAGAATTGTGGAACTGCGGGGTTCCTGCAGGTGATTTCTCCTGTAGAGACGTAGTACACAAGAATTGTGGAACTGCGGGGTTCCTGCAGGTGATTTCTCCTGTAGAGACGTAGTACACAAGAATTGTGGAACTGCGGGGTTCCTGCAGGTGATTTCTCCTGTAGAGACGTAGTACACAAGAATTGTGGAACTGCGGGGTTCCTGCAGGTGATTTCTCCTGTAGAGACGTAGTACACAAGAATTGTGGAACTGCGGGGTGCCTGCAGGTGAATTCCTGGGCGATCGCGGGAATACAGGTTCCGGAATTGGACAGGAGTGACCGAGCTAGGTGGGTCACATTCAAATTAAATTCCTGCAGAGACGTAGTGCACGAGAATTGTGGAATTACGGGGTGCCTGCGGGTGGATTGGAACCGGGCAAGTCCTCGAGATGGGGAATAAGGGGTCTAAGAGAGACAAGGGTAAAGGAAATCCAGGCGCCAATGATGAAAAATACCCCGGGGTACCCCCTGATAGTCCGTTGGGACGGATGTTAGAAAATTGGGATTATGGGAGGCGAAAAGGGAAGTCAAAGAAAAAATGATACAGTACTGTGAATTCTGGTCCCGCCAGCCGATCCAAGGGTCGGCTGTGTGATGGCCTAAGTTCGGGTCTAGCGAGGATTGGGTACAACAAGCCCTTAATCTGTACGTGAATTCAAAACCTAACGTTAAACCCGAAGAAAGTGATTATGCCCTATGCTGGTTACCAACGACAAATAGTTATAAATTGAAAATGATAAATGAAGGGGGACAGAAAAAGAATACATGGGAGGTGCTCGACCACCTGCCGCCCCCATATGTGCCCCCTACCGCTCCGCAAATCGAAGACCCTGAGACGGAGGTTGGCCAACAGCTGATTCGTGTTGAATTTGTATCGAAAGCATGGCCAAAAAAAAACTGGAAAAACTAGAAGATTGGAATACTAAACCCTTAAGTGAACTACTTAGGGAGGCACAGAAAGTGTTTGTAAGAAGGGATGAAGAGAAACAAAAGAAGACGGCAAGGATAATGGTCCAGACAGTGCGACAAGTAACCGCAGATAGTAGAGAGAGAGAGACGGGGACCATGGTTGGATCGAGGTAGTAGCCAGGAGCAAGGAGGAGGGCTAAGGAAGGCTTTAAGATGTTTTCACTGCAACGAAGAGGGACACTTCAGGCGCGAGTGCCCCAGATACCGACGGGAAGTGCGCTCGTACGCTATGATGGAAGATGAAGACTAGGGAGGTCGGGGGTTCCACCCCTTGGGGATGAATTATCGGCAGGAACCCCTGGTAAATTTAAAAGTAGGTCCCCAAGGGTCAGATACAACCTTTATGGTAGATTCGGGTGCCGAAAGATCTAGCGTAATCCAGATACCTCCCGGCGCCCGAACCGGAACAAAGGTAATGGGAGTATCCGGTATTGGAGGCTAAATAATACAAGTACCTGTTATAAAAAACGTGAAAATTGAACATGAGGATAGGGTAACGGGACAGGACCTACTTTTGTTACCCTCTGCGAGATTCAACCTGCTCGGGCGGGATCTGCAAGTCAGGCTAGGCATCGGGACTGTGCCCAGGAACGGGAAGATAATGGTACAGCTGTTTGCCCTCAGGGAAGAAGACGATAGGAAAATAAGCCCGGAGGTATGGTACCAGGAAGGGAACCGGGGGGGTTTGAACGTCCCCCCTTGCAAATCTCACTATTATCTAACAGTTCGCCAGTACGGAGAAAACAGTACCCTATTTCAATGGAAGGAAGAAAAGGGCTGCAGCCGGTGATTGAAGGACTGATCGCTGACGGACTACTGGAGGAATGTATGTCACCGTACAATACCCCAATACGATGCGAAAGCCAGATGGGACTTATCGGATGGTACAAGACCTGCGGGGCCTAAATGCAGTAGTCCAAACCCGATACCCGGTAGTGCCCAACCCTTACACACTGATGAGTAAGATCTCCCCTGACCATGAATGGTTCAGTGTAATAGATCTAAAAGATGCCTTCTGGAGTTGCCCGCTAGAAGAGAGCAGTCGTGACATGTTTGCGTTCGAATGGGAAAATCCTACGACGGGGCGGAAAAGACAACTCCGGTGGACGGTCCTGCCACAGGGGTTCACCGAATCACCTAACCTATTTGGGCAGGTCTTGGAGCAAGTACTAGCAGAATTCCAATGTGCTCCAGAGAGCCAACTGCTACAGTATGTGGACGATCTATTACTATCCGGGCCAACACAGGAAGGGGTGCAGGAAGACACCATCAGACTACTCAACTTCCTGGGGAAGCAGGGGCTACGGGTCTCAAAGAAAAAGTTACAATTTGTAAAAAAGGAAGTAAGGTATCTGGGACACCGGGTCAGTAAAGGACAGCGATGCATTACCCCAGAAAGGATAGCTGGAATAACGGGAATGTCACTACCACGTACCAAGAAGGAGATACGCACCAGTTAATTTGCGATGCACTTGATATCGAATGGAAGTACCATACCCCGTGGCATCCCCAGAGTTCGGGAAGAGTAGAACGAATGAACAGCACCCTAAAGGCACAACTGACCAAGTTGATGTTAGAAACCAAACTACCATGGACTAAGTGTCTCCCTATTGCCCTTTTAAGAATACGAACAGCGCCCCGCAAGGACATAGGAATATCCCCATATGAGATGTTGTTCGGACTCCCGTATTGGAATAAGGTGGAAGGGTACCCCACGCTACAAGGGGGTGATATCTTTGTAAGGGACTATTTACTGGCACTGTCCCGTTCCTTTGCAGAACTGCGGAAAAAGGGTCTCTTGGCCCAGACTCCACCGCTCGACTTTGCTTTACATCAGATCGTGCCTGGAGATTGGGTTCTGGTAAGGACCTGGAAGCCGGAGAAGTTACAGCCACAGTGGGAAGGCCCTTTCCAGGTCCTGCTAACAACAGAGGCGGCTGTACGGACAAAAGAAAAAGGGTGGACACACGCATCCAGGGTAAAAGGACCGGTGAAGCCCGAAAGCCGCACTGAGTGGACCTGTGTTCCCGGTGAAGAACCGATGGTGGTGAGGCTAAAAAGGCAGCAAAAATGAACTCTATGTGGACTGTAACATTATTGACTGTAATATATTTGATTCTATATGTCGGGGAAATTGAAGGGAAATGTGACAAGTGCAGAACCGTGGTACGAGTGGGGCAGAGGGTGTTCCCAGGATCATTTGTGTCCCACTCGCATGTGAATGATCGATGCTATGATCTAAGCAAGAGAGAAACATGTTGGGAGAATAGTAAACCTTATTACCAAGTCTATAATAAAGGATACATGGGACAGGGGGAACCATGAGAAGTCTCAGCTGTCCCAGGAAAGACCGGAGTTCTTCCTCCTGCATCAGGAGGGTGACCGGAAGCTGGGAATTAAGCTGTTTGATTCATTAAGGAGAGAAACACGGGAGATAAAGGTGGGCGAGTGGGGGTGATGAGTGGCCACCGGCTCGCATCATTGAATACTATGGGCCAGCGACCTGGGCCCAGGATGGGTCGTGGGGGTATCGCACTCCTGTCTACATGTTAAACCGAATTATTAGACTGCAGGCGGTGGTGGGAGTGATAACCAATCAAACGGCACTGGCATTGGAGCTGTTGGCAAAACAGCAGAGTCAGATGCGAACAGCAATATACCAGAACAGGTTGGCTGTGGATTACCTATTGGCCTCTGAAGGCGGGGTATGTGGGAAGTTCAATCTTACAAACTGTTGCCTTAAGATAGACGACAGTGGAAAGGCCGTGTTAAAAATATCCGACAAAATTCAGAAACTGGCCCACGTGCCAGTACAAACCTGGAGATCCCTGGGGAACATGAGTTGGCTAGACGGGCTTCTGGGAGGTAGTTGGTGGCGCACCGCTCTCCTAGTAGCAGGCGGGGGTCTAATGATTCTCTTACTTTTGCCGTGTTTGATTCCTTGTATACGAACACTGATCAGGCGCAGTATATTCCAGCTCCAGGCAGTAGCGATACCCCATCATGGGACAAACGAGCTAAAACTTATGCTATTAAAGAAGAAAGTGGGCCCCCTGGGAGTGAGAGAAATGCTAGCTGAAACGCACATCTTAAAAAGAAAAAGGGTGGTATTGTAAGATTCAAAATTAAGATGTGCGTTTCTGACAGGTCCGGGTTAAAGTCAAAAGACAAATGTGATTTAATTATGTCCAGGGACAACTGTGATTTAATTATGTCTGGGTTAAAGTCTGTAAACAAGTGTGATCTAATTATGAATGCAGAAGCCTTGACAAAATTAACTGTTTGTGGAATCATTGAAGTCCTGAGATATGGACTATTGTTTTACAGAAACGTGTAAAAAAAACAACTCCAAATATGGAATGGAGTCAGGGAGGGGGGGTGGTAAGGAAGAAGGATAAAACCTGCTGTCCTGTAAGGTTCAGGGTTCCCTTCTCTGAGGGGGCCCAGCTCTGCAGAACTGTTAATAAACTTTGTTTCCTTGAATTTGTCTTGAAGCCATTATTTGGGAGCGTGGCTCGTTTCTGACACAGATGATGACGTTTTTGGGAATGGCAGGGTACAGCTCAGATTGGATAGGAGAATATGCTGAGATTGTGGCACCTTTAAGAAAGATAATGAAAGAAGCAGGACGTACAAATTTGAAGAACGGCTTACAGTGGAATGGAGAGGCGGAGATAGCTTTATACAGAAATGCACTACCAGTAATATAGCCGATTTTGTCCCTTTAGACTATGAAGGAGAACCCCATGATTGTGTAGGGAAGACGATGGCATTTGCCAAATTGAGAGCAGATTTACGGTCAGACCCACTAGAGGAGATAGATAAAAAGGTTCTGTTGGTAGATGGCTCTTGTTATAGGGATTATGATGGAAATCACACAGGGTTCTCAGTAGTGCAGCAGGATCAGTCGAGCTATAAGATTATTAGGATGGAGTCCTGTCCCCAACCGTGTTCCGCCCAACTAGCAGAACTCAAAGCCCTGACAGCTGCGTGTGAAATGATGGAAGGTGAGAAAGTAGACACCTATACTGATTCAGCATATGCTCACAGAGTATGCCATTTGTTCGGGGCAGTGTCGAAGCAGAGAGGTTTTTAAAAAAGTAGCGGAGATCCCATACAACATTGTCAGCAAATTCTAGACTTAATAAAAGCCATAATGAAACCTAACGCATTGGCTATAGTAAAATGCCAGGCACATAAAAAGGGAAACGATGTAATAACAAAGGGAAATCAAGCTGCAGACGAGGCAGCTAGAAAAGCGTCTGGATGTACGTCAGCCGTCATTGCCCCCCCAGTGGATGTACGTCAGCCATCATTGCCCCCCAGTGGATGTACGTCAGCCGTCATTGCCCCCCAGTGGATGTACGTCAGCTGTCATTGCCCCCCAGGTAAGCCTAACTCCAGAACCTGAGGTAGAGGACCTAATTGAAATACAAGGTAAGGCAACTTTGGCAGAACAGACAATGTGGAGAAAAAGGGGGGCCAAGCAGAACCCAGAAGGCTTGTGGAGGACGGAAGACGGTTTGTTGGTAGCGCCCACCCCTCTACTGACGATTCTGATTTCAGAAGCGCATGGGATGGACCATTGTGCAAGGGGGGAAGTGATAAGGAAAATAAAGAAGGATGGTTTTTGGTCACTTTATTTACAGGCTTCAGTGGACTTTGTTTTGTCACAGTGCGAGGTATGCGCACAAAATAATGTTCGGAAGGGAATTACAACCCCAATAGGTCACATTCCTGTACCTGAAGGACCATTTAAACATTTAGTGATCGATTACGTAGACATGATAAAGACAGTGGTAAAATTCCTGACAAATGAAGTGATCCCAAGGTTTGGAAGTTTGCTCAGACAATGGTTCAGCTTTTATCGAGAAAGTGGTCAAACTGGTACTACAGGCGCTGAGGATAAAGCAAAGGTTTGGATGATGTGTATACCACCCTCAGTCGCAGGGCATGGTAGAGAGAATTAATGGAACCCTGAAAGCCAAACTAAACAAAATTTGTGCAGATACTAAACTTAATTGGGTCGATGCTTTACCGTTAGCATTGATGAGTTACCGCATGCAAACTAATCGAATAACATGCCTGACACCGCACGAGATGCTCACTGGGAAGCTATCATACCTGTGATAGGGGTAAGCAAAAATGTTGAATGGATAAACTATATATACTACAATCAACAGAGGTTCATCAACTACACCGATGATGCACTAGAGGCCTTAGGGCAACAGCTAGATGCAACTAGCAGGGTGGCGTGGCAAAACAGACAGGTACTGGATTGGCTTTTGGCAGAGAAAGGGGGTGTGTGTGTAATGTTTGGAGAACAATGCTGCACTTTCATACCGAACAATACTAGCCCAGAAGGGTCTTTCACCAGAGCAATGAATAAGTTAAAGAATCTGCGGACGGAGGTCAAACAGAATGCAGGGTCGGACATCAGTTCTTTGATTGGTTAGAAAGTAGACTCGGAGGATGGGGAGCATGGATGACTAAAGTAGCAATAACTGTCAGTATTGTGTTGTTGAGCTGTGTGCTTGTGCTGTGCTGTTTTCTTCCGTGTCTCAAATCTCTTGTAGTGCATGCTGCAACCAAACAATTTCCGATGCTCACGGCAATTACTGAAGCAAGCTTAGTGGAGAAAGAAACACCGAAAATGTATCGTTACAGCCTACAACACCTGCAGGATGAACAGGAGCAAAACGACAGTGTGGGAGTAGATTGTAAGGGCTGCTGAGTCTTTTTCCCTGTCTCAGGTACAGAGGGACAGGTTTTTGGCTCAGCGGCCCAGGGTAACAGGGAGAGAATACTTTGAGGTCTTGGCACAGAAAATTATAGTTTAACCCGAGATTTGGGAATAAGTGCTTGAGTTTATTGGGGCTTTTGTGCGCAGACTCTTAGTCTTCTTTCTCTGTGTGAGTGTCAGATCCCTCTGGGTCTCAAAGGGAGCAAATATATTGGAGTATAAAAGTATAAATTTACCAAAACTATGAAGTCAGTTCTGAGTTTATGCATGTACTCAATTTAGTAGAATGAAATCTTAGGAATGTAGAGGTAGCTAAAGAGCTAAAGAAATGTAGATTAGAACATTGCCCAGTTCTGAGTTTCCTATTTGCTATGCATGTACCCAACTTGGTAGGAGACTGCAGTCTTAAGATGACAATGGTGTGTTAATGAGAGGTAGCTAAAGAACTAAAGAAATGTAGATTGGAACATTGCTCAGTTCTGAGTTTATTATTTGCTATGCACAATGTACGTGTAAAATGCAACTAGAGATTGCTTTAAAAGTGGTTGTGTCCGAGGATCGGTGGGCAATCAGCGACTAGCTCAATGACTGTCTCAGCTTTGATTTGCAAATTAAAGTTTAACCCTTCTTGAAGAATCTTCTGCGTCTCCTGGTCATTTGTAAGGCACGAAAAACCACGACACGTAGCACAGAACTGATCAAAAATGAACTTCAAATATCTGTGAACTGTGACTTGTCATGTAAGCACTTCCCTCTGGCTGTGCAAGAGGACAAAGGACTGCTTGAATCAGTCAGGAGCAGCAAGAAATATCCATGGAAAAAGTAGACTCGGTGAGTCCCTCCCTCTGTTCCTCTTTTGCAATGATTATATGTCTGATCTATACAGACAGGGTTGTTTGGTGTGCTGTATCATGCTTTGTTATAACTTGGCGTTACATTTCATATATGACACTGAAGGTAGGTATCCAGGGTTGATATTTTGGATTTGTTGACCTATTCAGGGTGGTTGTCCCTGCCAGCCCCCTCTCTCACTGCACCACACCCACCCCTTTGGCCCCTTGTTTGGGAGTGAGCAAGTTGGCAACCCTGACTGAAACGCCAAATTAAAGGCTCCTACACTGGGGAATAACAGTTCTGGTCAAGGTTGTTGGTTGAAATGGTGAATATACAAAATCCTCAGGGATTCACAGTTGACGTCACAGGGTCCCGCGCTTGCGGACAAACAAAGGGACTTTTTTTGGTTTGCAACTAAGATCTTTAAGTTACAGAATATTTGATTTAGAATGTGTGAATAAAACAACAAGTAAAACTAAGATTGTAAAAAGGAAGCGGATCGTGGATGAAGAGTTTTCTGAGGAGCGACGGCGGTCACTGAAGGGATTGTTTTGAAGCGGAGCGGTTCCCATGGTGCCGCGCGCGGGGGGGAGGGGAGGGACCTGACGGGGCCGAGCGTCATTCGGCGCGCGCGGGGGGGGGGAGGGACCTGACGGAACCGAGGCTCCCAGCGTCACTCGGCGCGCGCGGGGGGGGGGGGAGGGACCTGACGGAACCGAGGCTCCCAGCGTCATTCGGCCGGCGGGCGGGCGGGCGCAGGAGGCGGGTCTCTGTGCGGACGAACATCAAGGTGAGAGGCCTCGGGCTCGGGCTCGGTGTCATTCCGGCCCCGACCCCCTTCCGCTCGGCTCTCACGGCGGTGGGTGAGAGGCCTCGGGCTCGGGCTCGGTGTCATTCCGGCCCCGACCCCCTTCCGCTCGGCTCTCACGGCGGTGGGTGAGAGGCCTCGGGCTCGGTGTCATTCCGGCCCTGACCTCCTTCCGCTCGGCTCTCACGGCGGTGGGTGAGAGGCCTCGGGCTCGGGCTCGGTGTCATTCCGGCCCTGACCCCCTTCCGCTCGGCTCTCACGGCGGTGGGTGAGAGGCCTCGGGCTCGGGCTCGGAGTCATTCCGGCCCTGACCCCCGCGTTCAGCCGTCCCTCCCTCCTGGACCCCCCCAGCGATTTCTCTCAATCTCAATGTCCCCGGTCTCCGCTTCCATCGAGTCCCGGGACCCCCCTCCCCCCGGTATTAGATCGTACCGGGACCCCCCCACCCCCCGGTATTAGATCGTACCGTACCGGCCTGTCTGTCTCCCCCGAGTCCCGGGACCCCCCCCCCCACACCCCGGTATTAGATCGTACCGGGACCCCCACCCCCCCCCCGGTATTAGATCGTACCGTACCGGCCTGTCTGTCTCCCCCGAGTCCCGGGACCCCCCCCCCCACACCCCGGTATTAGATCGTACCGTACCGGCCTGTCTGTCTCCCCCGAGTCCCGGGACACCCCCTCTCCTCAATCCCCCACCCCCATTTGGTCCATCATTCCTCTCAACCACATGTTCCTGCCCTTTCTCTCTAACCTTTGACAGTGACCTCCCTCCCTCCCTCCCTCACTCACTCCCCCTCCCCCCACCCAAACCAACCCAGCTCCGTCTCCCATCAAAACATCAGCTGCAGCAGCCAACCTTCCCTTCTCCAAGTCCCAAACTTTCCTGTTAGCCCCCCCCCTCTGCCATCCTTAAACCTCAACCACAGGTCCCAAAGTCCCTCTCACCTCCACAAAAAAATCTCCCAAACCTGTCACCCCTCTCTATTCCATCCCCTATTCCAATACCAAACCTCCTGTCCTCGCCCTCTGTACTGCCTCCCCAACTCCATCACAAGCCTCTGTTAGATCATCTGCAAACCCCCTCCTGTCTCTCACCCTCTGAACTGCCTCCCCAACTCCATCACAAGCCTCTGTTACCTCACCTGCAAACCTCCTGTCCTCGCCCTCTGTACTGCCTCCCCAACTCCATCACAAGCCTCTGTTACCTCACCTGCAAACCTCCTGTCCTCGCCCTCTGTACTGCCTCCCCAACTCCATCACAAGCCTCTGTTAGATCATCTGCAAACCCCCTCCTGTCTCTCACCCTCTGAACTGCCTCCCCCAACACAACCCCTGAAATCTTTCCCGAACCTCTGTCCCCTAACCCTCTCTCCACCCTCCAAACCATTCCCACATCAAACCTCTGTTGTCGCCTCTCCCATCCCTGGAGCTTTCTGTCACCTGACACCCCCCCCCCCAAAAACATTCTGCTGCTTCCCCTTTCTCAAACCTCCCCAGCCTCGCTTTGCCCCCACCTGCAATCTTTCTCAAGCCATACTTGTCCTCACCTAACCTTGTCATCTTTCTCTCTCCCCCCATGGACACCCAGGTGAATAATGGCAAGCATCGAGGAACGCATCAGCCAGTACCGGACGGCGCCCTTTGACGCCAGGTTCCCCAACACCAACCAGACTCGCAACTGCTACCAGAACTACCTGGGTGAGCAGCGGGGGTGGGGGCGGTGACACGGTGGTGATGGGCGATGACTGGGGTTAAAGAAGCAACACAGGAACAAGCCATTCCGCCCACAGTGTTGTGCCAATCCAGCTAAAAAGCAACTCAACAACACCAAACACTAATCCCTCCTACCTGCACCATGTCCATAACCCCCCCCCCATCTTCCTCACGTCCAAGCGAATCTTCAAAGCTGCCTCTACCAGGCAGTGTATTCCAGGCGTCCACCAGTTTTTAAAAAAACTTGCCCCTCACAACCTACTCTCTTTCAATGCTGGCCCTCTGGTATTCAACCTTGGGAAACTGTCCACTTGGAAAGATACTGTCTGTCTACCTGTCTGTCATAATTTTATAAACCTCTGTCAGGTCTCCCTTCAGCCTCCACTGCACCAGAGAAAATAACTCAAGTTTGTTCAGCTTCTCATGATAACACATGCCCTTGAAACTGGGCAGCAGCAGCCTGGTAAACCTCTTCTGCATCCTCTGTAAAGCTTCAACATGTTACAGGCCTAACCAGAGTCTTGTGAAGTTGTAACATAACCTCCCGACTAATAAAAGCAAGCATTCCACCTTATCGACCCGTGTAGCCACTTTCGAGGAGCTGTAATCTTGGATACCAAGATCTCTCTGTTCAACAACATGGCTGCAGGTATTACCCTTCACAGTGTGCTTTCTCCTTGCATTTGCCCTGCCAAGGTGCACCACCTTGCATTTCCCTGGGTTAAACTCCATCTGCCATTTCTCTGCCCCTATCTGCTACTGATCTATGGCGGTGTATGCAGTGTAAAAGGGGAGAGTGGATATTGGACTGCTGTGAAATGATGCTGGAAGGTAGTAACGGGGGACAAGGAAATGGCAGACAAACTGAATAAATATTTTGCATCAGTCTTCACTGTGGAAGAAATGAACCATATGCTGGAAGTTGGAGTGTGTTGGGGGCAGAAATGTGTGAGGTTGCTATTAATAGGGAGAAACTTGTGAAAGGTCTGAAAGTAGATAATTCACTGGACCAGATGGTGTACACCTCAGAAAGAGGTGGCTGTAGATACTGTGGAGGCATTAGTAATGATCTTTCAAGAATCACAAGGTTCTGGAGGAATGGCAAACTGCAGATGTCACTCCACTGTTCATAAGGGAGAGAAGCAGAAGAAAGGAAGCTTTCGGCCAGTGTCTGACCTCAGTGGTTGGGAAGATGATGGAGTCGATTATTAATGATGAGGCACATGATAAAATGGGCTGTAGTCAGCATGGTTTCCTCGGGAAAATCTTGCCTGACAAATCTGTTGGAATTCTTTGAAGAAATAACAAGCAGGTTAGACAAAGGAGAATCGGTTAGGATCTTTGGAAGGTCTTGTCAAAGCTACGAGCCCATGGTATTACGGGAAAGAGTTCAGCATGGATAAAGCAGTGGCTGATGGTAGGAGGCAAAGAGTGGGAATAAAGGGCTGCCGGGGACTAGTGGTCTTGTACAGGCGTTTGTATTGGGACTGATTCTCTTTTTGTCTGATTTGGATGATGGAATTGATGGCTTTGTTACAAAGTTTGCAGACGATATGAAGATAGATGGGCTGTGCAGGTAGTTTTGAGAAAGAGAGGCTACAGGAGGAGTTAGATGAGGAGAATGGGCAAAGAAATGACAGATTGAATACAATGTGAGGAAGTGTATGGTCATGCACTTTGGTAGAAGAAATGAAAGGGTTGACTATTTTCAAAAATCTGAGGCACAAAGGGACTTGAGACCTTGTGCAGGATTCCCTAAAGGTTAATTTCCAGTCAGTCTGTGGTGAGGAAGGGAAATGCAATGTTAGCATTCATTTCAAGAGGAGTGGAATATGAAAGCAAGGATGTGATGTTCAGACTTCAAAAAAGCACCAGTGAGGCCTCAGTTGGAGTATTGTGAGCAGATGTGGACCCCTTATCTGAGAAAGGATGTGCTGGAACTGAAGGGGGTTCACGAAAATGATTTAAGAATTGAATGGCTTGTCACATGAAGACTGTTCAATGGCTTTAGACCCGTATTCACTATAATTCAGAAGAATGAGGACTGTCCTAATTGAAACCTGTGGAATGTTGAAAGGCCTTGATCGAGTGGATGTGGAGAGGATGCTCCCTATTGTGGGAGAGTCTAGTAAGACCAGAGGGCACAGCGTCAGAACAAAGGAGTGTCCTTTTAGAGCGGAGATGAGGAGGGATTTCTGTAGCCAGAAAGTGGTGAATCTGTGGAATTCTTTGCCACAGGCAACTGTGGAGAGCAAGTCTTTATGTCTATTTAAGGCAGAGGTTGATAGATTCTTGATTGGTCAAGAGCATGAAGGGATCTGGAGAGAAGTCAGGTGATTAGGACAGAGGAAAAATTGATCAGTCATGATGAAATAGCAGGGCAGACTCGATGGGCCAAATGGCCTAATTCTGCTCCTTTCAGCTCTCCCCTCTGCCTCTGCTGTTGGAAGCAGGTTGAAGCTTTGCAGAGGATGCTGCCTGGTGTGGAGGAGATTTACAACGATGTTGTCTGGAGTGGGGAGCATGCTTTATGAGAATAGGTTGAGTGAACTCGGCCTTTTCGCCTTGGAGTGACAGAGGATCAGAGGTGACCTGATCGAGGTGTATAAGATGATGAGAGACATTGGTCATGTGGCTAGGCAGTGGCTTTTTCCCAGGGCTGAAATGGCAGCACGAAAGGGCATAGTTTTAAGGTGATTGGAAGTAGGTACAGAGGAGATATCGGGTAGGTTTTTTACGCAGAGTGCGTGGAGGCGGAAACGATAGGGTCTTTTAAGAGACTCCTGGATGGATACATGGAGCTTAGAAAAATAGAGGGCTATGGGTAAACCTAGATAGTTCTAAGGTAAGGACATGTTCGGCACAGCTTTGTGGGCCGAAGGGCCTGTATTGTGCTGTGGGTTTTCGATGTTTGTCTATCTTATGGTATTCTTTGCCAGTCTTCAACATCATCCACAAACTTAATATCCCACCCTTCCACATTTTCATACATTTATATACATCACAAACACAGAGGTTCCTCCAGAGTCTGCAACCCTCTCAAGGCAGTGCAACCTAGAGAGGTCCCTGCTGGTCAGATTTCTCCCATGTGCCTGGGTTCTAAAATAATGTGAGCAGTTTCAGGCTTCATACCTGAGAAAATAATGTGTGCTGGCATTGGGAAGGGTCCAGCAGATGTGATGCTGGGAATGAAATGGGTGTTTGATGTCTCCGGACCTCTACATGCTGGAGTTTAGAATAATGTGTGCTGGCGTTGGGAAGGGTCCAGCAGATGTGATGCTGGGAATGAAATGGGTGTTTGATGTCTCCGGACCTCTACATGCTGGAGTTTAGAATAATGTGTGCTGGCGTTGGGAAGGGTCCAGCAGATGTGATGCTGGGAATGAAATGGGTGTTTGATGTCTCCGGACCTCTACATGCTGGAGTTTAGAATAATGTGTGCTGGCGTTGGGAAGGGTCCAGCAGATGTGATGCTGGGAATGAAATGGGTGTTTGATGTCTCCGGACCTCTACATGCTGGAGTTTAGAACAATTGGGGGGGGCTCATTGAAACCTCTAGAATATTGGAAGGTGTAAATAGAGTGGATGTGGAGCGGATGTTTTCTATAGTGGGCGTGTCTAGGACCAGAGGACACAACCTCAGAACAGTGGGACATCCCTTTAGAATGAAGATGAGAGATTTCTTTAGCCAGCGGGTGGTGAATTTGTAGAATTCGTTGCCACAAGCAGATGTGGAGGATGTCATTGGATATATTTAAAATGGAGGTTGACAAGTTCTTCATCAGTGCGTCAAAGGTTACAGGAAGAAGGCAAGAAAATGGGGTTGAGTAAATTCACCATGAGGGAGTGGGAAGCGGGATGGCCTTGTGCTTTGGTGATGATAAACCTGATTCTGTTGTGTTGTGACTGGAGAGCTGGTCGTGTTACACAACGATGAGTTGGTTGGCGATGTCACTGATTCTGATTTTCTCTCTCATGCAGACTATCATCGCTGCCAGAAGGCTCTGACTGCTCAGGGCAAGGACGTGTCCGTGTGTGAGTGGTATAACAGGGTATATAAATCCCTGTGCCCCAGATCTTGGGTAAGAGATGCCCCGTGCGTCCGGGTGTGCTGGGATTGTGTGAACAAGACACTTCCTTTGGGGGGGGGGGGTGGAGAATCGATTTGGGAAAGAGATGAGGAGAAACTGCTTTTCCCAGAGAGTAGTGAATCTGTGCAATTTTCTACCTCAGTAAATATATTTTAAGACAAGATTGGATAAATTTCTGCATAGCACAGGAATGAAGAGGTGTGGGGCAGGTAGTTGGAGCTGAGTCCATGCCCAGGTGCAGCTGACTCATCGTTTCCTTGCGGCCCAGTGGTTGGGGACCACTGAATTACACTGTATAGTGTGGGGGGGCTACACGCATGTGCACAGGGCAGAAAGAACGGAACTAAAATCCTGCAACCCAGAAACAATATCTCTACAGTATTTGTGTATTTATTTTTCTTTTTTTGGGGATCTACTGGGAAAATCTCAAAGATCGACCTGTCGATCGCTATAAAGTGTCTGTATATATGTGTTGGTACTGTCGGCCCTCCTTATCTGCGGGTTCCGCATGCACGGATTCAACCAACCGCAGATCGGGAAAACCCGGAAGTTCTCTTCCAGTACTTGTTGTTTGAGCATGTACAGACTTTTTCTCTTGTCATTATTCCCTAAACGATGCAGTATAACAGCTATTTACATAGCATTTACATTGTATTAGGTATTATAAGTAATCTAGAGATGATTTAAAGTATACGGGAGGATGTGTGTAGGTTACCGCAGATCAGGATTGAAAAAAAAAACGGAAGTTCTCTTACTAAGTAGGTTGGAACAGGTACATCCGGTATTACTTAGCGTCAGTTAGTCAAACGTTTGTCTTAGTATATAGTATATATTTTACATTTCTATGCATATAGAACACTTAAGAAATGTATGTATTTCAATAATTAAACCACTGCGTTGCTTAGTAATAATTGTAGCTTTCATTGGGGCAGGACCTTTATCTTTTAAAATTGTTCCGATTGTTGACCAACTGGAGCCTAACGCTTTTCCAATGACCGATGGCATTTCACCTCTTTCCAATCGCTTTATTATTTCCACTTTATTTTCAATCGTGATCGTAATTATTTTTGTGAACAGAAACACTGTGGATTCAGAGCTGTGCCGCTGGGTCCTAAAGACCACCGCAATGAGACAGGTTCAATAAGGGACGTGAGCAACCAATCCCCCATGGATAAGGAGGGCTGACTGTATACACTCATTGGCCACTTCATTGGGTGCACTTGCATGTTAATGTAAATATCCAATCAGCCAATCGTGTTGCAGCATAAAAGCATGCCGACATGATCAAGAGATTCATTTGTTGTTGAGACCAGACATCAGAATGGAGAAGAAATGTGATCCAAGCGACTGACCGTGGAATCATTGTTGTTATTTAGGATGGTTTGAGTATCTCAGAAACTGCAGTTCTCTTGGGATGTTGACGTACAGCAGTCTCATGTTGACAGAGAATGGTGCAAAAAAACAATCCAGTGAGCGGCAGTTCTGTGGGTGTGGGTGAAAATGCCTTGTTAATGAGAGAGGACAGCGAACGGCCAGACAGGAAGGTGACACGTTACAACAGTGGTGTGCAGAAGAGCATCTCAAACACACAACACATCAAACGTTGAAGTGGATGGGTTACAGCAGCAGACCCCACTGGGTTCCACTCCTGTAGCTAATAAAGTGGCCACTGTGTATCTGTGCAAGTGTGTGTGTGTTTTGCTGACTTGTTTAACTCTGTCTCCTTATTACATTTCAGGTTAACAAATGGGATGATCAGAGGGAGTCGGGAAGCTTCCCTGGGAAGATCTGAATGACCAGTTGGGACATGCTTCTCCTTCGCTCCTCCTCTATCCCCCCCCGATCGCTTGTCGTTTTCTCTCTTACCCAAAGTCTACCTTGGACCTTTGCTGATTGAGTGAGGGGGTGTGGTGGGGCCTTCTGTTGGAGATAGTGAAACCCCAAAACCTTCGAGCTCTCTTTTACATCTGTAATTCAACAATAAAATGCTTCGACAAGGAGCCCTTCCCTCACAATCCTCTGTGTGTGCCTTTCTCTCGACAAAGGGATTTCAACACAGTACAGGTTATTTAACCCACAAGAGTCATGGAAAAGTAAAGCCTAGAAACAGGCCTTTTAGCGGATCTAGTCTGTGCCAAACCACTTGGACTGCCTACTCCCATCGACCTGCACCAGGACCATAGCCCTACCGTCCATGTACCTATCGAACTTAAATGTTGAAATCAAGCTCGCATGCACCACTTGTGTTGGCAGCTTGTTACACACTCACAGACCCTCTCAGTGAAGATGTTTTCCAGAAAACTTTTCACCCTTAAACCATGACCTCTGGTTGTAGTCTCACCCAAACTCAGTGGAAAAAGCCTGCTTGCATTTACTCTATCTATACCCCTCATAATTTTGTATACCTCTATCAAATCTCCTACATTCCGAGGAATAAAGTCCTAACCTGTTCAATCTTGTAATTCAGGTCCTCCAGACCTGGCAACATCCTAGCCTCCCCCACCATGGGGAACATCCACTCTATCTAGGCCAAGGATTCCCAAGCTTTTTTATGCTATTGACCAATAGCATTGGCAAGGGTTGGGGACCCCTGATCTAGGCCTTTCAACATTCGATAGGATTCAGTGAGACCCCCATTCTTCTCAATTTAAAGACGTACAGGACCAAAGCCATCCAAGGCTCCTCGTATGATAACCCTGGAGTAATTCTCTGAAACATCTCCAATGTCAGCACATCTTTTTCCAAGATGAAGGGGCTAAAACTGTTCACAATATTCTGAGTGAGGTCTCATCAGTTTCTGATAAAGCCACAGCATTACACCCTTCCTTTTATATTCTAGTCCTCTTGAATGAATCACAAGAGAAAGTCTGCAGATGCTGGAAATCTGAGCAACACACACTGCTGGAGGGATTCAGCAGGCCAGGCAGTGTCTACAGAAAACAGTACAGTCAACAATTCGGTCAATGATTTGTACTCTTCCATAGATGCTGAGTTAGAAACATAGAAAACCTAGAGTACAACACAGGCCCTTCGGCCCACAAAACTGTGCCGGACATGTCCTCACCGTAGAAATTAACTAGGGTTACCCATAGCCCACTATTTTTCTGAGCTCCATGTACCTGCCCAGGACTCTCTTAAAATATCTTATTGTATCCGCCGGCAGCCCATTCCATGCACTCACCACTCTCTCCGTAAAAAAAAAACTTACCCTTGACATCTCCTCTGTACCTACTTCCAAGCACCTTAAACCTGTGCCCTCTTGTGCTAGCCATTTCAGCCCTGGGAAAAAGCCTCTGACTATCCACACGATCAATGCCTGTCATCATCTTATACACCTCTTTCATTTCTCTTTCGCTCCAAGGAAAAAAGGTCGAGTTCATTCAACCTATTCTCATAAGGCATGCTTCCCAATCCAGTCAACATCCTTGTAAATCTCCTCTGCACCCTTTCTATGGTTTCCACATCCTGTAGTGAGGTGACCAGAACTGAGCACAGTACTCCAAGTGGGGTCCTCTGTGCTCCTAAATTCAGTTCCACAATTGATGAAGGCCAATGCACGGTATGCTTTCTTAACCACAAAGTCAACCTGCATAGCAGCTTTGAGCGTCCTATGGACTCAGACCCCAAGATCCCTCTGATCACACTGCCAAGGGTCTTACCATTAATACTATATTCTGTCATCATATTTGACCTACCAGAATGAATCGCTTCACACTTACCTGGTGACTGACCTCCATGCCAAATATGACCCATCTACAACCACTCTTTGCCTTCTGTGGGCAATATCCCCTTCGATCCTATGCCTCACTTTCTCAATAAGCCTGGCATGGGGTACCTTACCAAATGCCTTGCTGTAATCCATATACACTACATCTACTGCTCTTCCTTCAATGTGTTTAGTCACATCCAATCAGGCTCGTAAGGCATGACCTGCTTTTCACAAAGCCATGCTGACTATTCCTAATCATATTTTGCCTCTCCAAATGTTCATAAATCCTGGCTCAGGATCTTCACCACCAACCACCTGAAGTAAGGCTCACTGGTCTATAATTTCATGGGTATCTACTCCCATTCTTGAATAAGGGAACAACATCTGAAACCCTCCAATCCTCCGGAACATTTCCCATCCCCATTGATGATGCAAAGATCATCACCAGAGGCTCTGCAATCTCCCTCGCCTCCCACAGTACCCTGGGGTAAATCTTGTCCTCCAGTTGGAAACAGAAAACCTACTGCACAACACAAGCCCTTTGGCCCACAAAGTTGTGCCGAACACGTCCCTACCTTAAAAATTACTAGGCTTACCTATAGCCCTCTATTTTCCTAAGCTCCATGTACCTATCCAAAAGTCTCTTTAAAAGACCCGATCATATCCGCCTCCACCACCGTTGCCGGCAGCCCATTCCACACACTCACCACTCTCAGAGTAAAAAACTTACCCCTGACATCTCCTCTGTAACTACTCCCCAGCACCTTAAACCTGTGTCCTCTTGTGGCAACCATTTCAGCCCTGGGAAAAAGCCTCTGACTATCCACATGATCAATTCCTCCAGCATTTTGTGTGTGTTGCTCATGAAATGACTGCTAACCTTGCATTTGCCTTCCTCACCACCGACTCAACTTGCTCAAGGACTACCAAATCCCTTTGCACCTCAGATGCTGAATTTTCTCCCTTTTGAAAATAGTCTACCCTTTTATTTTTTCCACCAAAGTGCATGACCATACACTTCCCGACACTGTTTTCCATCTGCCATTCTCTGTAATGAAAATCCTTCCGCAATCTCCCTGCTTCCTCAACACTATCTGCCCCCACCTGTCTTTGTATTGTCTGCAAACTTGGCCACAAAGCCATTAATTCCATTGTCCAAATCATTGACTCATAACGTAAAAAGAATCGGTCCCAACACAGATCCTTGTGGAACAGCACAAGTCACCGGCAGCCAGCCTCCCTTTATTCTCTCTGTTTGTTTCCTGCTTTATCCACGCTGAAATCTTTCCTGTAATACCACGGGGTCGGAGCTTGTTAAGAAGCCTCGTGTGGCACCTTGTCCAAGGCTGCCTAAAAATTCAAGTACACAACATCAACTGATTCTCCTTTTTCTATCCTGCTTTTTATTTCTTCAAAGAATTCCAACAAATTTATCAGGTAAGATTTTCCCTCAAGGAAACCATGCTGACTACGGCCTATTTTATCATGTGCCTCCAAGTACCCTGAGACCTCATCCTCAACAATCAACTCTAACATCTTCCTCTAACTGGTCTATAATTTCATTTCTTCTGTGTCTGTCCCTTGAAGAGTGGAGTGACATTTACAATTTTCCAGTCTTCTGGAACCTCTCCAGAATCTAGTGATTCTTGACAGATCAATACTAATGTCCCCACACTCCCCTCAGCCACCAGGTGTCCATCTACCTTCAAACCTTTCAGTTTCCCAAGAACCTTCTGGCTAGTTATGGGAACTTTATAACCCCTGACACCTGGAATTTCCATTTTTCACAGTGAAGACTAAGCAAAATACTCGGTTTGTCCACCATTTCCTTGTTCCCCATTACTACCTCTCCGGCATCGTTTCCAGTGGTCTGATATCCATTCTTGCTTCTCTTTTACTCTTTATATCTGAAAAATTTTTGTATCCTCTTTAACATTATTAACTAGCTTACTTTAATATTTAATCTTTTCTGTCTATATGGCTTTTTAGTTGCCTTCTGTTGGTTTTTAGAAGTTTCCCCAATCCTCTAATTTTTCACTAATCTTTGCTCCATTATATGCCTTCTCTTATGTTGGTGTTGTCTTTCCACAGCCACAATTGCAACGTCCACCTTTAGAATACTTTGGGATGTATCTATCCTACACTTTCCAAATTGCTCCCAGAAACTCTGGCCATTGCTGCTGTGCCATCGTCCCTTCCAATCAGCTCCCCTCTCATGCCTCTGTAATTCCCTTTACTCCACTCTAATACTGAAACACCTGACTTTAGCTTCTCCTTGTCAAATTACAGGGTGAATTCTATCATGATCACTGGACCCCAAGGGTTCTTTTACCTTAACCTCTCTAATTAATTCTGGTTCATTGTGTACAAGATAATGAGAGGCATTGATCATGTGGATAGTCAGAGGCTTTTTCCCAGGGCTGAAATGGCGAGCATGAGAGGGCACAGTTTTAAGGTGCCTGGAAGTAGGTACAGAGGAAAGGGATACGTTTTTTACACAGAGAGCGGTGAGTTCGTGGAATGGGCTGCTGGCGACGGTGGTGGAGGCGGATACGATAGGGTCTTTTAAGAGACTCCTGGACAGGTACATGGAGCTTAGAAAAATAGAGGGTTATGGGTAACCCTAGGTAATTTCTCAGGAAGGGACATGTTCAGCACAGCTTTGTGGGCTGAAGGGCTTGTATTGTGCTATAGGTTTTCTATGTTTCTATAACACTCAATCTAGAATAGCTGATCCATTAGTGGGTTCAACTACAAGCTGAAAAACCATCAACAACACTCCCACATCCAGAGATCCAGCACCAACCTGATTTTCCCAATATACCTGCATATTGAAATCTAGAACAAGGAACAATCTTCCAGAGGAACCCAGTGGGTTGAGCAGTAGTGTGTAACAGGATAGTGAGGAGGGAGCTTCACTCTGTGTCTGACCCCGGGAGTGTGTGATGGGACAGTGTGGAGGGAGCTTCACTCTGTGTCTGACCCCGGGAATGTGTATGATGGGACGCAGTGTGAAGGGAGATTCACTCTGTCTGACCCCAGGAGTGTGTGATGGGACGGTGTGAAGGGAGATTCACTCTGTAACTGACCCCGGGAGTGTGTGATGGGACGGTGAGGAGGGAGCTTCACTCTGTGTCTGACCCCGGGAGTGTATGATGGGACGCAGTGTGAAGGGAGATTCACTCTGTCTGACCCCAGGAGTGTGTGAAGGGAGATTCACTCTGTGTCTGACCCCGGGAGTGTGTGATGGGACGGTGAGGAGGGAGCTTCACTCTGTGTCTGACCCCGGGAGTGTATGATGGGACGGTGAGGAGGGAGCTTCACTCTGTGTCTGACCCCGGGAGTGTGTGATGGGACGGTATGAAGGGAGATTCACTCTGTAACTGACCCCGGGAGTGTGTGATGGGACGGTGAGGAGGGAGCTTCACTCTGTGTCTGACCCCAGGAGTGTGTGAAGGGAGATTCACTCTGTCTGACCCTGGGAGTGTGTGATGGGACGGTGTGAAGGGAGATTCACTCTGTCTGACCCCGGGAGTGTGTGATGGGACTGTGTGGAGGGAGATTCACTGTGTGTCTGACCCCGGGAGTGTGTGATGGGACTGTGTGGAGGGAGATTCACTCTGTGTCTGACCCCGGGAGTGTGTGATGGGACGGTGTGGAGGGAGATTCACTCTGTGTCTGACCCTGGGAGTGTGTGATGGGACGGTGTGAAGGGAGATTCACTCTGTCTGACCCCGGGAGTGTGTGATGGGACGGTGTGAAGGGAGATTCACTCTGTGTCTGACCCCGGGAGTGTGTGATGGGACGGTGTGGATGGAGATTCACTCTGTGTCTGACCCCGGGAGTGTGTGATGGGACGGTGTGGATGGAGATTCACTCTGTGTCTGACCCCGGGAGTGTGTGATGGGACGGTGTGAAGGGAGATTCACTCTGTCTGACACCGGGAGTGTGTGTTGGGACGGTGTGAAGGGAGATTCACTCTGTCTGACACCGGGAGTGTGTGATGGGACGGTGTGAAGGGAGATTCACTCTGTCTGACACCGGGAGTGTGTGATGGGACGGTGTGAAGGGAGATTCACTCTGTCTGACACCGGGAGTGTGTGTTGGGACGGTGTGAAGGGAGATTCACTCTGTCTGACACCGGGAGTGTGTGTTGGGACGGTGTGAAGGGAGATTCACTCTGTCTGACACCGGGAGTGTGTGATGGGACGGTGTGAAGGGAGATTCACTCTGTCTGACACCGGGAGTGTGTGATGGGACGGTGTGGAGGGAGATTCACTCTGTCTGACACCGGGAGTGTGTGATGGGACGGTGTGAAGGGAGATTCACTCTGTCTGACACCGGGAGTGTGTGATGGGACGGTGTGAAGGGAGATTCACTCTGTCTGACACCGGGAGTGTGTGTTGGGACGGTGTGGAGCGAGTTTCACTGTGTGTCTGACCCCGGGAGTGTGTGATGGGACTGTGTGGAGGGAGATTCACTCTGTGTCTGACCCTGGGAGTGTGTGATGGGACGGTGTGAAGGGAGATTCACTCTGTCTGACCCTGGGAGTGTGTGATGGGACGGTGTGAAGGGAGATTCACTCTGTGTCTGACCCCGGGAGTGTGTGATGGGACTGTGTGGAGGGAGATTCACTCTGTGTCTGACCCCGGGAGTGTGTGATGGGACGGTGTGGAGGGAGATTCACTCTGTGTCTGACCCCGGGAGTGTGTGATGGGACGGTGTGGAGGGAGATTCACTCTGTCTGACCCCGGGAGTGTGTGATGGGACGGTGTGAAGGGAGATTCACTCTGTGTCTGACCCCGGGAGTGTGTGATGGGACGGTGTGGATGGAGATTCACTCTGTGTCTGACCCCGGGAGTGTGTGATGGGACGGTGTGGATGGAAATTCACTCTGTGTCTGACCCCGGGAGTGTGTGATGGGACGGTGTGAAGGGAGATTCACTCTGTCTGACACCGGGAGTGTGTGTTGGGACGGTGTGAAGGGAGATTCACTCTGTCTGACACCGGGAGTGTGTGATGGGACGGTGTGAAGGGAGATTCACTCTGTCTGACACCGGGAGTGTGTGATGGGACGGTGTGGAGGGAGATTCACTCTGAGTCTGACCCCGGGAGTGTGTGATGGGACGGTGTGGAGGGAGATTCACTCTGTCTGACACCGGGAGTGTGTGATGGGACGGTGTGAAGGGAGATTCACTCTGTCTGACACCGGGAGTGTGTGATGGGACGGTGTGGAGGGGGCTTCACTTTGTGTCTGAACCTGAGAATTTGTGATGGAGCCAAAAATAAGAAATCCCGAATACCTTGAAAAATACTTAACATTTTTATTTTGATTAGAAAAATAGACTGTACAGGGAACCGTCTGGGAAACAACTGTCTCAACAGCCGTGCACCTGGACAAATGGGATGGAGATGGCGATTTCACTTTGGAATGCATCCCTCTGGGGGGGGGGGGGGGCAGAATTCTGTCCTGGGATGATCACTAGTGAAGGGGAGCGAGAGGTAATACCCTCTCCTACCACCCCCCCAACACTGGGTAGGAACTGTCTCTAAATGCCATTTGAGTGAAGGGAAGGGCATTCACAATGAGGAGATCCCTTTAAGACAGCAGAAGGTGCAGGTTTAGAGTAGGGAACATGCCCAATTAAGTCTGGCGATCCCTATTTTTACTGCTATTGGCAAGAATCTGTAAAGCACAATTATTAGGCGGCGTCTCTAAATCATATCAAGACAAACCAAGCGACCAGTCAAGATTTTACCCATCACGGGGCATCTGCGAAGGTAAGGGACGTGGGTACATACTGACTCAATGTAAGGGAGTGTCTCCAAAAATACTGGCAAAGGTGCTGTGGTGGGTTAAGAAAACATCTCGGAGGAGATCGGAATGCCAGGCAATCAATACCTACTCTGCTCTAGTACCATCTGGAAAGTGCCAGAAACTCCACGAGGGAGTGTGAATACATGTATAAATACCATAGATTTACAGAATAACTCAAAAGCAATGGTGACAATGTTAGTCAAAGTTGTGGAATGTTTCCAAATTTTACTTCCCTGTCCCCTCTGTTTATGATGTCCAGTTAAGGGACTGTCTCTGAACAGGCGATTTTGGGCCAGTTAGTTGGGAGGGAGATGAGGTTTGAGGCCATCTCTGAATGAAGATTCTGAGGAAGTGTCTCCAAATAACCTCGGGAAGTAATAATGCCTGTTATGTGTGCTCCTCCCACGGGTTCCAGTAACTTCGCCAACTTGGGGGGGGGGGGGGGGTGGAAGAGAATAATATTTGATTTAAAATTGCCACAGCCCTGTACATGTTGACCCCACCACGACAGGGACTGATACCCTCACACGTTAACCCTTACTTAGTGAGGGTGCAGTACCTAAGGTGACAGAGAGACAAAGAGGAAAAATAGAAAGGAAAAAATTAATCCCTCCTTGGAGGGAGTGATATCCGTACACATTAATTATTAATCCCTTCACCCAGAGAGATGGCTGGCACATATTAACCCCTTCCCTAGAGAGGGGTAGGGGAGACTACTGATGCATCCCATGGGGGAGGGGTGGAGGAAACACATTAACCCTTTCTGTAGTGAGAAGAACGTGAGGCCAGTATCTAGCCACATCCATAGTGGGGGGGTGTGGGGCGGGGGGGGGGAGAAGGACAGGTCTCAGAGGGTGACTCCTGTCCTCACGTGCCGATCCCTGAGACGATGAGGTGACTGCGGTCTGATTTCAGGAGCCTGCTGCCGGTCTCTGAGGCACTGGTATCGTCTCCTGACAGGGTAGAAAAGGGCACAGTGGTCAGTTCTTAGGGAAGGAGGAAGAGGGAGGAGATGAGGTGATCTGCCGACACTGACTGCCTGACCCACGCCTCTCTGTTTTTTTAACTCTGTCCCCTAAACTTCACCCGTTGATAAACGCAGATCAGGACACCAGAGGGAGAGACTCTTCTGCCCACAAGGTTGTGCCCAACTAAACTAATTCCTTCCATTTACACAATGTCAACCACCCTCCGATTCCCATATGTGACGTCCACCGCCCTCCGATCCCCGTATACCTCCCTCCGATTCCTGTATGTGACATCCACCGCCCTCCGATCCCCGTATACCTCCCTCCGATTCCTGTACGTGACGTCCACCGCCCTCCGATCCCCGTATACCTCCCTCCGATTCCTGTATGTGACATCCACCGCCCTCTGATCCCCGTATACCACCCTCCGATTCCCGTATGTGATGTCCACCGCCCTCCGATCCCCGTATACCTCCCTCCGATTCCTGTATGTGACATCCACCGCCCTCCGATCCCCGTATACCTCCCTCCGATTCCTGTATGTGACATCCACCTCCCTCCGATCCCCGTACTTGATGTCCATTTCCCTTGTTCCCTGCAGATTTATGTTTCTGCCTAACAGCTTCTTAAACGCCTTATCGTATCTGTCTCCACCACCACCCTGGAAGAGAATTTCATGCATCCACCACTCGGTGTTAAAATAAATATCCTGCACATCTCCTTTGAACTTCTCCCCTCTCACCTTAAACACATGCCCTCTGATTTTTGACATTTCTACCCTGGGGGAACAAATACAGTCTGTCTACTCTATGTGTGCCTCTTATTATCTTATAAACCTCTATCAGATCTCCCCTCAGCCTCTGTCACTCCAGAGAAAATAACCCAAGTTTGTCCAACCTCTCCTTGTAGCTCCTGCCCTCTAATCCAGGCAGCATCCTGGTCAATCTCCTCTGCACCCTCTCCAATCCAGGCAGCATCCTGGTACATCTCCTCTGCACCCTCTCTAATCCAGACAACATCCTGGTCAACCTCCTCTGCACCCTCTCTAATCCAGACAGCATCCTGGTAAATCTCCTCTGCACCCTCTCCAATCCAGGCAGCATCCTGGTGAATATCCTCTGCACCCTCTCTAATCCAGGCAGCATCCTGGTGAATCTCCTCTGCACCCTCTCCAATCCAGGCAGCATCCTGGTGAATATCCTCTGCACCCTCTCTAATCCAGGCAGCATCCTGGTGAATCTCCTCTGCACCCTCTCCAATCCAGGCAGCATCCTGGTGAATATCCTCTGCACCCTCTCTAATCCAGGCAGCATCCTGGTGAACCTCCTCTGCACCCTCTCTAATCCAGGCAGCATCCTGGTACATCTCCTCTGCACCCTCTCTAATCCAGGCAGCATCCTGGTGAATCTCCTCTGCACCCTCTCTAATCCAGGCAGCATCCTGGTGAACCTCTTCTGCACCCTCTCTAATCCAGGCAGCATCCTGGTGAACCTCCTCTGCACCCTCTCTAATCCAGGCAGCATCCTGGTGAATCTCCTCTGCACCCTCTCCAATCCAGGCAGCATCCTGGTAAATCTCCTCTGCACCTTCTCCAATCCAGGCAGCATCCTGGTCAATCTCCTCTGCACCCTCTCTAATCCAGGCAGTATCCTGGCGAATCTCCTCTGCACCTTCTCCAATCCAGGCAGCATCCTGGTGAATTTCCTCTGCACCTTCTCCAATCCAGGCAGCATCCTGGTGAATCTCCTCTGCACCTCCAATCCAGGCAGCATCCTGGTGAATTTCCTCTGCACCCTCTCTAATCCAGGCAGCATCCTGGTGAATTTCCTCTGCACCCTCTCTAATCCAGGCAGCATCCTGGTGAACCTCTTCTGCACCCTCTCTAATCCAGGCAACACCCTAGTGAACCTCTTCTGCACCCTCTCTAATCCAGGCAGCATCCTGGTGAATCTCCTCTGCACCCTCTCTAATCCAGGCAGCATCCTGGTGAATCTCCTCTGCACCCTCTCCAATCCAGGCAGCATCCTGGTGAACCTCTTCTGCACCCTCTCTAATCCAGGCAGCATCCTGGTAAATCTCCTCTGCACCCTCTCTAATCCAGGCAGCATCCTGGTGAATCTCCTCTGCACCCTCTCCAATCCAGGCAGCATCCTGGTAAATCTCCTCTGCACCCTCTCTAATCCAGGCAGCATCCTGGTAAATCTCCTCTGCACCTTCTCCAATCCAGGCAGCATCCTGGTGAATCTCCTCTGCACCTCCAATCCAGGCAGCATCCTGGTGAATTTCCTCTGCACCCTCTCTAATCCAGGCAGCATCCTGGTCAATCTCCTCTGCACCCTCTCTAATCCAGGCAGCATCCTGGTGAATCTCCTCTGCACCCTCTCTAATCCAGGCTGCATCCTGGTGAATCTCCTCTGCACCCTCTCCAATCCAGGCAGCATCCTGGTAAATCTCCTCTGCACCCTCTCTAATCCAGGCAGCATCCTGGTAAATCTCCTCTGCACCTTCTCCAATCCAGGCAGCATCCTGGTGAATCTCCTCTGCACCCTCTCTAATCCAGGCAGCATCCTGGTCAACCTCCTCTGCACCCTCTCCAATCCAGGCAGCATCCTGGTGAACCTCTTCTGCACCCTCACTAATCCAGGCAGCATCCTGGTGAACCTCTTCTGCACCCTCTCTAATCCAGGCAGCATCCTAGTGAACCTCTTCTGCACCCTCTCTAATCCAGGCAGCATCCTGGTCAACCTCCTCTGCACCCTCTCCAATCCAGGCAGCATCCTGGTGAACCTCTTCTGCACCCTCACTAATCCAGGCAGCATCCTGGTGAACCTCTTCTGCACCCTCTCCAAAGCCACCACCCTTCCTGGAACGAGGAGACCAGAACTGCAGACAATCCTCTGTGGTCTGACCAGGGTTTTGTACAGCTGCGGAGTGACTTGACATGTATTCTCTGGAGTGACAGAGGCTGAGGGGAGACCTGATGGAGGTTTATAAGATTACGGGAGGCACAGAGAGTAGACAGACAGTATCTGTTTCCCCAGGGTGAAAATGTCTAATACCAAAGGGCAAGCATTTAAGGCAGGGGTGTCAAACTCATTTTAGGTCACGGGCCGGATTGAGCAAAATGCAGCTTCATGCGGGCCGGATCAGTCGGACGCGTGCGAACGCAGCTTTCGTTGCCTCCGTTTTTTCAGCCTGCTCTCATGTGTCTCAGTCTCTGCTATAACTACAAAGTGTTTCACTTTTCAAATTCAGTTTCTTATGAAGAAGACTGCCGAATAAACACTAAAAACCCTGAAAACCTGGTACTTGAATAAACTCAGCATTAGCCATATCATACGCCTTAGGCGCTTCGATTACTGGGGCCAGCTTTAATAGTAATTAGATATTATCTCGCGGGCCAAAGATAATTCAACCGTGGGCCGGATTTGGCCCGCGGGCCTTGAGTTTGACATATATGATTTAAGGTGAAAGGGGAGAAGTTCAAGAGAGATGTGAGGGGCATCTTACACAATGCTGCTGGAGGGTTGGAGGCAGATACAATATGGGTGCTGAAGAGGCTGTTGGATTTACAGGAAGGGAGGGAGATAGACATTAGGTAGGTTGAAGGGATTAGTTAGTTTGGCAATGCGGTTAGTATAGATGCCTGTGCAGTACTGGAACTGAGCTGGCTCCCTCACCAATTCGGAAGTTGATGTATCCCTCCCCTCCACTGAGAATCAGTGAGGTTGACCCCTCCCCACTCTGCGTCTGGGTGAGAACATCTCTGGGACCATCGATGGGCTCCAGGCTGCCTGTAACAGAAATCGGAGAAAAAAATGGGGGATGTGGGGGAGGAGCGGAATGGAAAAGGAGAGGGCAAAATGGGTGATGGGGAAGTGCAGGAGAGGAGAGTGGAGAGAATGGGGATGGGAAGATGGGGTTAGTTCATTTACACAGCATCTGACACATCACCCTCCACTGTCTACGGGTCAGGAGTGTGAGGGAACACTCCTCATTTCCCCAAGTGTCCATGTACACAGTTATGTACCCCTAGGATTCATTTTTTCTGTGGTCTGTCACTTTAACACGCCGGGAGAATGAGATTGACTTTTGGATTTCTACTGACCGCAGAATTGCTGGGTTGCCATGGTGAGCAGCGATTGTTTACATTTTTCCTGCAGCGTGTTTTGAATGTATGACGACACACAGAAAGACACAGTTTAGAGTCAAGATGGGTTCGGTCAATGGAAGACACCAGTGAACGGGGACGCTGGTTTAAACTTTCAGTAGCCCAAGAGGGGTGAGTTGAGATCAATCCTGAGTATTGATAAATGACTCTCACAAGTTTCTGCAACTAGAACAAGTTTGCAGGAAGAGAAGAGGGGAGAGGAAGGTTTGAAACAGAAGAAACCTGGTGCCAAAGAGATCACTGTTTGGACTCTCCAAGTTGCCCGTAAGATGAGTTTGTTTCCATTCGGCTACAAAAGTGTAATTGTCACTTAGTTAATCCACAGGAGTGGGGAAACCTGTGAATACCACATGTGTGTCGACCCTTGCCTGGGTGGTGGTTCCCTTGAAGATGGTCCCCTTTTTGTGATGAGCTACTGTTGGTGATAATCCATACGTGGATTCTGTTTGAGTATCCTGCGGCCACCACTTTGAGATGTCCCGTAGCTGAATTCCGGTGTGGTACCACTTGTGTTGAAAGGATACATGTTGAAGATCACTGTTAGTGATACTTTGTGTGTGGAGTAGAACAACTTCGAAGAAAAAACCTACTGCTAATGTTATTTCGCATTGCTATCGTGGAACATCGATGTAATTGCCTTCTCACAACATACGTCTTTGGATTACAAATCTCGCTCTCTTACCAACAACAGCAACCTCATGCATTGAACTGAACTTTCTCACATCCCATCATTGGACCGTATCATTTACCACCTAAGCTGGAATCAGCTTGAGAAATATATACTCACACCTAGAGATGCTTATAAATGCCTAACACTGTTAATCCTTGGTTTATCAGGTTTTAAGTTTACGATTATTGGTAGAGTCTATATAAATAGTGTTTTGTTTATAGCAACACCAGACTCCAGGTTTCTGCTGGTGCTTTTAACCCGTTACGGGGTATGTAACAACAGCATCCGACACATCAACAGTCCTACCTGAGATGGCGACGAGGAACCGAACGGGACCCTTGTGTCCGTGGAAACAGATCTGTGCTTGGGAGGACTGGCAGAAGGTGGGCTGCTGATGGGGTCCTTTGCCGTTAAGGGGAACCTCTGGTCCGGAAGCAGTTCCATTGAAGACAGGTTCAGTCTCACGCTCTGCAAAAAAATTGGAACACCAAGAAATATTATTCACTGACCCCTCACAGTGTCACTGACTGTATCCCCACTGACGTGATTCCAACTCCCTCACACCGTCCCTCAGTGACCCCTTTCCCCCAGCTCCCTCACACCATCCCTTAGTGACCCCACTCCCCCAGCTCCCTCACACCGTCACTCAGTGACCCCTCTCCCCATCGCCCTCTGTCACTGACTGTATCCCCTCTGACATTAATCCAGCTCCCTCACACCATCCCTCAGAGACCCCTCTCCCCCATCGCCCTGTGTTACTGACTGTATCCCAACTGACGTTAATCCAGCTCCCTCACCCCATTGCCCTGTATCACTGACTGTATCCCCACTGACGTTAATCCAGCTCCCTCACACCGTCCCTCATTGACCCCTCTCCCCATTGCCCTGTGCCACTGACTGTATCCCCACTGACATTAATCCAGCTCCCTCACACCGTCCCTCAGTGACCCCTCTCCCCCAGCTCCCTCACACCGTCACTCAGTGACCCCTCTCCCCCAGCTCCCTCACACCGTCCCTCAGTGACCCCTCTCCCCCAGCTCCCTCACACGTCCCTCAGTGACCCCTCTCCCCCAGCTCCCTCACACCGTCCCTCAGTGACCCCGCTCGCCCATCGCCGTGTTACTGACTGTATCCCGACTGACGTTAATCCAGCTCCCTCACCCCATTGCCCTGTATCACTGACTGTATCCCCACTGACGTTAATCCAGCTCCCTCACACCGTCCCTCATTGACCCCTCTCCCCATTGCCCTGTGCCACTGACTGTATCCCCACTGACGTTAATCCAGCTCCCTCACACCGTCCCTCAGTGACCCCTCTCCCCCATCGCCCTGTGTTACTGACTGTATTCCCTCTGACGTTAATCCAGCTCCCTCACACCGTCCCTCAGTGTCCCCTCTCCCCCCATCGCCCTGTATCACTGACTGTATCCCCACTGACGTTAATCCAGCTCCCTCACACCGTCCCTCATTGACCCCTCTCCCCATTGCCCTGTGCCACTGACTGTATCCCCACTGACGTTAATCCAGCTCCCTCACACCATCCCTCAGTGACCCCTCTCCCCCATCGCCCTGTGTTACTGACTGTATTCCCTCTGACGTTAATCCAGCTCCCTCACACCGTCCCTCAGTGTCCCCTCTCCCCCATCGCCCTGTATCACTGACTGTATCCCCACTGACATTAATCCAGCTCCCTCACACCGTCCCTCAGTGACCCCTCTCCCCCAGCTCCCTCACACCGTCCCTCAGTGACCGCTCTCCCCCATCGTCCTGTGTTACTGACTGTATCCCCTCTGACGTTAATCCAGCTCCCTCACATCGTCCCTCAGTGACCCCTCTCCCCCAGCTCCCTCACACCGTCCCTCAGTGACCCCTCTCCCCCAGCTCCCTCACACACCGTTCCTCAGTGACCCCACTCGCCCATCGCCGTGTTACTGACTGTATCCCGACTGACGTTAATCCAGCTCCCTCACCCCATTGCCCTGTATCACTGACTGTATCCCCACTGACGTTAATCCAGCTCCCTCACACCGTCCCTCATTGACCCCTCTCCCCATTGCCCTGTGCCACTGACTGTATCCCCACTGACGTTAATCCAGCTCCCTCACACCGTCCCTCAGTGACCGCTCTCCCCCATCATCCTGTGTTACTGACTGTATCCCCTCTGACGTTAATCCAGCTCCCTCACACCGTCCCTCAGTAACCCCTCTCCCCCATCGCCCTATATCACTGACTGTATTCCCACTGATGTTAATCCAGCTCCCTCACACCGTCCCTCAGTGACCCCTCTCCCCCATCGCCCGGTGTCACTGACTGTATCCCCTCTGACGTTAATCCAGCTCCCTCACACCGTCCCTCAGTGAACCCTCTCCCCCAGCTCCCTCACACTGTCCCTCAGTGACCCCTCTCCCCCAGCTCCCTCACTGTCCCTCAGTGACCCCTCTCCCCCAGCTCCGACACACCCTCCCTCAGTGACCCCTCTCCCCCATCGCCCGGTGTCACTGACTGTATCCCTTCTGACGTTAATCCAGCTCCCTCACACCGTCCCTCAGTGACCCCCCTCCCCCAGCTCCCTCACACTGTCCCTCAGTGACCCCTCTCCCCATCACCCTGTGTTACTAAATGCATCCCCACTGTCCCTCATTGACCCATCTCTCCTGCATTACAACCTGTCTGCTCCGCTCTCTACCTACCGTCTGAGAGGGGAAGGGACAGGAGGGTCCCTCCTGCTGTGCCAATCCAGAGGCGGTTTCGGTGGGCGAGGAGGGTGGTGATGAGGTGGTCGTTCGGGACGCAGTGGTGCTGGACCTGGGGAGCAGAGTTGTGGAAGGTGAGCGGGTGCAGGCAGGTTTGAAGGTGAATATTTAGGTGGGAATGGGTAGAAATGGAGAGAGGTGTAGGTAGGAAGTTGGAGTGGTAGGAGAGTGGGGGGTAAGGGGGAAGAGAGTCAGATGGGTTTTATGGGCCACCCAACACCCCCAAGCTGTCCCATCCACAATTACTTTCCCCATCCTAATTGTCAACCCCAACATGGCCCATCCATGCCATTCCCCATTTTTGTCAGAAATTAGTTTTCCCAGCTCGTTATTTTCCTCCAAAACTTACTGTCGCTACAATCATTGCATCGCTGTCAGGTCTTGGAATATTCCCCCCAAAGACCCATTATGCCCTCCATCCCCAATTATTCTCCCGAAACCCCTCCCCGTACCGTCCCCAATTATCCTCCTGAATCCCCTCCCCGTACATTCCCCAATTATCCTCCTGAACCCCCTCCCTGTACCGTCTCCAATTATCCTCCCGAACCCCCTCCCCCGTACCGTCCCCAATTATCCTCCCGAACCCCCTCCCTGTACCGTCTCCAATTATCCTCCCGAACCCCCTCCCCATACATTCCCCCGATTATCTTCCCTAACTCCCTCCCCGTACCGTCCCCAATTATCCTCCCAAACCCCCTCCCCATACATTCCCCGATTATCTTCCCTAACTCCCTCCCCGTACTGTCCCCAATTATCCTCCCGAACCCCCTCCCCGTACCATCCCCAATTATCCTCCCGAACCCCCTCCCCGTACATTCCCCAATTCTCCCGAACCCCCTCCCTGTACCGTCCCCAATTATCCTCCCGAACCCCCTCCCCGTACCGTCCCCAATTATCCTCCCGAACCCCCTCCCCGTATTGTCCCCAATTATTCTCCTGAAACCCCCTCCCTGTACCGTCCCCAATTATCCTCCCGAACCCCCTCCCCGTACCGTCCCCAATTATCCTCCCAAACCCCCTCCCCGTACATTCCCCAATTATTCTCCCCAAACATCATCTACTGTCTCCCTCACCGAACATGTGGCGGATCAGAGGTTCCAGCTCACATCTTGCAGAATTTCCCCCGGAGAGGCTGTGGAGAAGCCGGAGATGGGAATCGTTCCTCATGGAGACCCACACCCCTTCTCCTGACCTGGACAGTTGTTGGACCTGAGCCTCCTCCGGTGTTACCTCAAACCATCGCTACAAGAGAGAGTGGGATACAGAGTGAGGCTCTCTCTGCACTGTCCCATTATACACTCCCTGGGGTCGTAGAGTCAGAGGGAGGTACAGCACAGAAACACCCAGTCCATTTAAACTGCCTCCTCGCACCAATCTGCACCGAGGCCATAGCCCTACTATCCTCCAGACCTGGTGACAGTCTTGTAAATCTTTTCTGAAATCGTTCAAACTTGTTTACACTTTTCTGTAGGTAGGTGACCTAAGCTGTACACAATATTCCAAATTAGGCCTCACCAACATCTTACACAACTTCAACATGATAACCCATCTCCTGTACTCAGTACGTTGACTAATGAAGGCCAATGTGCCGAAAGCTTTCTCTATGCCAAGAGCTTACCTCTTTCAATGAATTATGTACCTGTATTCCCACATCCCTTTGTTATACTGCTCCCTTTGGTCCTACCGAAGTGCGTGTTGCACACTTGTCTGCATTAAATTCCATCTGGTATTTTTCAGCCCATTTTTCAAGCTGATGCAGATCCCTCTGCAAGCCACGATAGCCTTCCTCACTGTCCAAATTGGTGTATCCACAAATTTTCTGATCCAGTTAACCACAGTATCATCCAGATCATTGTTACAAATGACAAAAAACAAAGGACAGAGCATTGATCCCTGTGGCACATCACTGGTCACTGGCCTCCAGTCAGAGAGGCAACTCTCTACGACCACTCTCTGGCTTCTCCCACAAAGCCAATGTCTAATCCAGTTTCCCTATCTCATTCTGAATGCCGAGAGACTGAACCTTCCTGACCAACCTCCCATGTGGTACCTGATCAAATATCTTGCTAAAGTCTATGTCGACAACATCCACTGCCTTGCTTTCATCCACTTTCCTGGTAACCTTCCTCGAAAAACTCTCTAAGATTGCTAGTGAGGATAGAAAGAGGAAAATAATGCAGCTAAATATGTGGCTAAGGAGTTGATGCAGGAGGGAGGACTTAATGTTTCTGGACAATTGGGCCTTGTTACCAGGGAAGGTGGGACCTGTTCCGACGGGACGGTTGCACCTGAAATGGAAGGGGACTAACATCCTTGCGGGAAGGTTTGCTAGTGCTGCTCCGGGGGGTTTAAACTGGATTTGCAGGGGGAAGGGAACCAGAGTGTTAGAGCAGGTGGTGAGGTGGAGGAGGATAAGGGTCATGCGAGAGCTGCAAACATAGTGCATAGAGTAAAGCCAGATCTAGCATATAAAGAGGCTTTGAGGAAAGAGAAGCAGAATAAAGGGTGTAAAGGTAGTAAGGTAGAAGGGCTAAAGTGCGTGTACAGGTAGTCCCCGAGTTACAAACGTCCGACTTATGGACAACTCATACTTACGAACCAAGGAAGGAGAACGTTGTCTGCCATTTTAAGTCGTTGCCGTTGACACTGTGTTGAGAGTTTAACTTTGTATTGGCTTAAATTTTTCTTAGTAAGATTCACCCTGACCCCCCCCCCCCCACCATTCCAGTCGGCTGCTGGCGCAGTGAGATCAGAGGTTCCCGACTTCGATCCAGTGACTCCCGTACCATCCGTGCCAGGTTGATGTCGAGCTCGCAACTCGACCGTGTTAAAAACAAACCTGCCACCTCCAGTTTAAATTCCCAACGCAGAATATTGTGGAGGATCAAATACACAAACCCAGCCACAGCCCCCACTTGTCCCATTTAGCCTGTCTCAGTGCGGACCCGGGGAATTCAGCGTGGTGGAGGTCGGGAGCCGCCGCCCGCAGTGTTTCTGTTCCGTTGACGGGAAGCGATCGCGATTGAAAATAAAGTGGAAAATATAAAGCGTTTGGAAGAGGTAAAACGCCATCGGTCATTGGAAAAGTGTTAGGCTACAGTTGGTCAACGATCGGAACAATTTTAAAGGATAACGGATAAAGTGAGAATAATGAAGCTCGTGAAAGGCCCTGCCCCGATGAAAGCTACAATTATTACTAAGCAACGCAGTGGTTTAATTACTGGAATACATACGTTTCTTAAATGTTTTATATGTATAGAAAGGTAAAATATATACTATATACTAAGACAAACGTTTGACTAACTGACGCTAAATAATACTGGATGTACTTGTTCCGACTTAAGTACAAATCCAACTTAAAGACGGACTCAGGAACGGAACTCGTATGTAACCCGGGGACTGCCTGTACTTCAATGCCAGAAGCATCAGGAACAAAGGTGATGAACTGAGAGCTTTCGATACATACTTGGAATAATGATGTAGTGGCCATTACAGAGACTTGGCTGGCACCAGGGCAGGAATGGATTCTCAATATTCCTGGATTTCAGTGCTTTAAAAAGGGACAGAGTGGGGGGGGGGAAGGGGAGGAGGGGGTGGCATTACTGGTCAGGGATACTACTACAGCTACAGAAAGGGTGGGTAATGTAGCAGGATCCTCTTTTGAGTCAGTATGGGTGGAAGTCAGGAACAGGAAGGGAGCAGTTACTCTACTGGGGGTATTCTATAGGCCCCCTGGTAGCAGCAGAGATACCAAGGAGCAGATTGGGAGGCAGATTTTGGAAAGGTGCAAAAATAACAGGGTTGTAATCATGGGTGACTTTAACTTCCCTAATATTGATTGGCACCTGATTAGTTCCAAGGGTTTAGATGGGGCAGAGTTTGTTAAGTGCATCAGGACGGATTCCTGTCACAGTATGTTGACAGGCCGATGAGGGGGAATGCCATACTAGATCTAGTATTAGGAGCGAACCGGGTCAGGTCACGGATCTCTCAGTGGGTGAGCATCTGGGGGACAGTGATCACCACTCCCTGGCCTTTAGCATTATCATGGAAAAGGATAGAATCAGAGAGGACAGGAAAATTTTTAATTGGGGAAGGGCAAATTATGAGGCTATAAGGCTAGAACTTGCGGGTGTGAATTGGGATGATGTTTTTGCAGGGAAATGTACTATGGACATGTGGTCGATGTTTAGGGATTTCTTGCATGATGTTAGGGATAAATTTGTCCCAGTGGGAAGATAAAGAATGGTAGGGTGAAGGAACTATGGGTGACAAGTGAGGTGGAAAATCTAGTCAGGTGGAAGAAGGCAGCGTACATGAGGTTTAGTAAGCAAGGATCAGATGGGTCTATTGAGGAATATAGGGTAGCAAGAAAGGAGCTTAAGAAGGGGCTGAGGAGAGCAAGAAGGAGGCATGAAAAGGGTAAAGGAAAACCCCAAGGTATTCTTCAATTATGTGAAGAACAAAAGGTTGACAGGAGTGAAGATAAGACCTGGAGGCTGTGGAAGTGAGCGAGGTCCTCAATGAATACTTCTCTTCGGTATTCACCACTGAGAGGGAACTTGATGACAGTGAGGACAATATGAGTGAGGTTGATGTTCTGGAGCATGTTGATAGTAAGGGAGAGGAGCTGTTGGAGTTGTTAAAATACATTAGGACGGATAAGTCCTCTGGGACCTCTACTTTTCATGATTTTATTAACAACCTGGCTGTGGGGGTAGAAGGATGGGTTGGCAAGTTTGCAGACGACACAAAGGTTGGTGGTGGTGAGGATTGTCGAAGATTGCAGAGAGACATTGATAGGATGCAGGAGTGAGCTGAGAAGTGGCAGATGAGGAGTTCAACCCAGAGAAGTGTGAGGTGGTACACTTTGGAAGGACAAACTCCAAGGCAGAGTACAAAGTAAATGGCAGGATACTTGGGAGTGTGGAGGAGCAGAGGGATCTGGGGGTACTTGTCCACAGATCCCTGCAAGTTGCCTCAAGTTAGGGTAGTTAAGAAAGCTTATGGAGTGTTAGCTTTCATAAGTCGAGGGATAGAGTTTAAGAGTCGCGATGTAATGATGCAGCTCTATAAAACTCTGGTTAGGCCACACTTGGAGTACTGTGTCCATTTCTGGTCGCCTCACTACAGGAAGGATGTGGAAGCATTGGAAAGGGTACAGATGAGATTTACCAGGATGCTGCCTGGTTTAGAGAGTATGGATTATGATCAGAGATTAAGGAGCTAGGGTTTTACGCTCTGGAGAGAAGGAGGATGAGGGAGACATGATAAAGGTATGCAAGATATTAAGAGGATAGATAGAGTGGACAGCCAGCGCCTCTTTCCCAGGGCACCACTGCTCAGTACAAGAGGACATGGCTTTAAGGTAAGGAGAGGAAAGTTTTTTACTCAGAGAGTGGTTGGTGTGTTGAATACACTGCCTGAGTCAGTGGTGGAGGCAGATACAAATTTAAAATTGAAATTTAAGAGAGTACTAGACAGGTATATTGAGGAATTTAAGGTGGAGGGTTATATGGGAGGCAGGGTTTAAGGGTCGGCACAACATTGTGGGCCGAATGGCCTGTGCTGTGCTGTTCTATTGGTTAGACATGCATGAAGCCATGCTGACTATCATAGAACCATAGAACATTACAGCACAGAAACAAGGCCTTTTGGCCCTTCTCCGGCTGTACTAAACCAGTTTTCTGCCTCGTCCCTCTGGCCCATATCCCTCCATACACCTCTCATCTGGCAGCTCATTCCACACTCCCACCACTCTCTGTGAAGAAGCCCCTGCCTAATGTTTTCCCCCCTTCACCCTTAACCCATGTCCTCTGTTTTTTCTCCCCTAGCCTCAGTGGAAAAAGCCTGCTTGTATTCACTCTATCTGTATCCATCATAATTTTATATACCTCTATCAAATCTCCCCTCATTCTTCTACACTTGAGAGAATAAAGTCCTAATCTATTCAACCTTACTCTGTAACTCAGTTTCTCAAGTCTCGGCAACATCCTTGTAAACCTTCTCTGCACTCTTTCAACCTTATTAATATCCTTCCTGTAATTTGGTGACCAAAACTGCACACAATACTCCAAATTTAGCCTCACCAATACCTTATACAACCTCACTATTACATTCCAACTCTTATAATCCATACTTTGATTTATAAAGGCCAATGTACCTAAAGCTCTCTTTCCGACCCTATCTACTATCCATAATCAGTCCATGTCTATCCAAATACTTAAGTATCCGGTTGCTTAGAAACCTTCCGATAACTTTCCCACAGCTGATGTCTGGCTCACCGGCCTACAATTTCCTGGTTTATGTTTACAGCCTTTCTTAAACAGCAAAACAACATTGGCTCTCCTCCAATCCTCTGGGATTTCACCTGCCACTAAGGATCTCTGCTAGGACTACATCAATTTCTGCACTGTCTCCCTCAGACCCTGAGGAAACAGCTTCTCAGGCCCCGGGGATTTATCCACCCAGAATTGCCTCAGGGTAGCAAACAACTCTTCCTCTGTAATCTCTGCAGTCATGTCATGAAGTTGATATCGCTTTGCCTCACTTCTATACACTCCGTACTGTCTCCTGAGGAAATACAGATGCAGAGCATGCATTTAAGGTTTCCCCATCTGTTTCAGCTCCACACATGAATTAACATTCCAGAGGAACAATTATATCGCTTGCAATCTTTTTCTTCTTAACATAATAAAGTGATTTTATATGAAAAGAAAAACAGGGTCAGACACAGAGTGAATCTCCCTCCACACCGTCCCATCACACACTCCCGGGGTCAGACACAGAGTGAATCTCCCTCCACACCGTCCCATCACACACTCCCGGGGTCAGACACAGAGTGAATCTCCCTCCACACCGTCCCATCACACACTCCCGGGGTCAGACACAGAGTGAATCTCCCTCCTCACCGTCCCATCACACACTCCCGGGGTCAGACAGAGTGAAGCTCCCTCCACACCGTCCGATCACACACTCCCAGGGTCAGACACTGAGTGAAGCTCCCTCCACACCGTCCCATCACACACTCCCGGGGTCAGACACAGAGTGAATCTCCCTCCACACCGTCCCATCACACACTCCCGGGGTCAGACACAGAGAGAAACTCCTTCCACACCGTCCGATCACACACTCCCGGGGTCAGACACTGAGTGAAGCTCCCTCCACACCGTCCCATCACACACTCCCGGGGTCAGACACAGAGTGAATCTCCCTCCACACCATCCCATCACACACTCCCGGGGTCAGACAGAGTGAAGCTCCCTCCACACCGGCCCATCACACACTCCCGGGGTCAGACACTGAGTGAATCTCCCTCCACACCGTCCCATCACACACTCCCGGGGTCAGACACTGAGTGAATCTCCCTCCACACCCGTCCCATCACACACTCCCGGGGTCAGACACAGAGTGAATCTCCCTCCTCACCGTCCCATCACACACTCCCGGGGTCAGACACAGAGTGAAGCTCCCTCCACACCGTCCCATCACACACTCCCGGGGTCAGATACAGAGTGAATCTCCCTCCACACCGTCCCATCACACACTCTCGGGGTCAGACACAGAGTGAATCTCCCTCCACACCGTCCCATCACACACTTCCGGGGTCAGACACAGAGTGAAGCTCCCTCCACACCGTCCCATCACACACTCCCGGGGTCAGACAGAGAGTGAAGCTCCCTCCACACCGTCCCATCACACACACCCGGGGTCAGACACAGAGTGAAGCTCCCTCCACACCGTCCCATCACACACTCCCGGGGTCAGACACTGAGTGAATCTCCCTCCTCACCGTCCCATCACACACTCCCGGGGTCAGACACAGAGTGAATCTCCCTCCACACCGTCCCATCACACACTCCCGGGGTCAGACATAGTGAATCTCCCTCCTCACCGTCCCATCACACACTCCCGGGGTCAGACACTGAGTGAATCTCCCTCCTCACCGTCCCATCACACACTCCTGGGGTCAGACATAGTGAATCTCCCTCCACACCGTCCCATCACACACTCCCGGGGTCAGACACAGAGTGAAGCTCCCTCCACACCGTCCCATCACACACTCCCGGGGTCAGACATAGTGAATCTCCCTCCTCACCGTCCCATCACACACTCCCGGGGTCAGACATAGTGAATCTCCCTCCACACCGTCCCATCACACACTCCCGGGGTCAGACACAGAGTGAATCTCCCTCCACACCGTCCCATCACACACTCCCGGGGTCAGACACAGAGTGAAGCTCCCTCCACACCGTCCCATCACACACTCCCGGGGTCAGACACAGAGTGAAGCTCCCTCCACACCGTCCCATCACACACTCCCGGGGTCAGACACAGAGTGAATCTCCCTCCACACCGTCCCATCACACACTCCCGGGGTCAGACACTGAGTGAATCTCCCTCCACACCGTCCCATCACACACTCCCGGGGTCAGACACAGAGTGAATCTCCCTCCACACCGTCCCATCACACACTCCCGGGGTCAGACAGAGTGAAGCTCCCTCCACACCGTCCGATCACACACTCCCAGGGTCAGACACAGAGTGAATCTCCCTCCACACCGTCCCATCACACACTCCCGGGGTCAGACACAGAGTGAATCTCCCTCCACACCGTCCCATCACACACTCCCGGGGTCAGACACAGAGTGAATCTCCCTCCACACCGTCCCATCACACACTCCCGGGGTCAGACACAGAGTGAATCTCCCTCCTCACCGTCCCATCACACACTCCCGGGGTCAGACAGAGTGAAGCTCCCTCCACACCGTCCGATCACACACTCCCAGGGTCAGACACTGAGTGAAGCTCCCTCCACACCGTCCCATCACACACTCCCGGGGTCAGACACAGAGTGAATCTCCCTCCACACCGTCCCATCACACACTCCCGGGGTCAGACACAGAGAGAAACTCCCTCCACACCGTCCGATCACACACTCCCGGGGTCAGACACTGAGTGAAGCTCCCTCCACACCGTCCCATCACACACTCCCGGGGTCAGACACAGAGTGAATCTCCCTCCACACCATCCCATCACACACTCCCGGGGTCAGACAGAGTGAAGCTCCCTCCACACCGGCCCATCACACACTCCCGGGGTCAGACACTGAGTGAATCTCCCTCCACACCGTCCCATCACACACTCCCGGGGTCAGACACTGAGTGAATCTCCCTCCACACCGTCCCATCACACACTCCCGGGGTCAGACACAGAGTGAATCTCCCTCCTCACCGTCCCATCACACACTCCCGGGGTCAGACATAGTGAATCTCCCTCCTCACCGTCCCATCACACACTCCCGGGGTCAGACACAGAGTGAAGCTCCCTCCACACCGTCCCATCACACACTCCCTGGGTCAGATACAGAGTGAATCTCCCTCCACACCGTCCCATCACACACTCTCGGGGTCAGACACAGAGTGAATCTCCCTCCACACCGTCCCATCACACACTTCCGGGGTCAGACACAGAGTGAAGCTCCCTCCCACACCCGTCCCATCACACACTCCCGGGGTCAGACAGAGAGTGAAGCTCCTCCACACCGTCCCATCAACACACACCCGGGGTCAGACACAGAGTGAAGCTCCCTCCACACCGTCCCATCACACACTCCCGGGGTCAGACACTGAGTGAATCTCCCTCCTCACCGTCCCATCACACACTCCCGGGGTCAGACACAGAGTGAATCTCCCTCCACACCGTCCCATCACACACTCCCGGGGTCAGACATAGTGAATCTCCCTCCTCACCGTCCCATCACACACTCCCCGGGGTCAGACACTGAGTGAATCTCCCTCCTCACCGTCCCATCACACACTCCTGGGGTCAGACATAGTGAATCTCCCTCCACACCGTCCCATCACACACTCCCGGGGTCAGACACAGAGTGAAGCTCCCTCCCACACCGTCCCCATCACACACTCCCGGGGTCAGACATAGTGAATCTCCCTCCTCACCGTCCCATCACACACTCCCGGGGTCAGACATAGTGAATCTCCCTCCACACCGTCCCATCACACACTCCCGGGGTCAGACACAGAGTGAATCTCCCTCCACACCGTCCCATCACACAACTCCCGGGGTCAGACACAGAGTGAAGCTCCCTCCACACCGTCCCATCACACACTCCCGGGGTCAGACACAGAGTGAAGCTCCCTCCACACCGTCCCATCACACACTCCCGGGGTCAGACACTGAGTGAATCTCCCTCCTCACCGTCCCATCACACACTCCTGGGGTCAGACATAGTGAATCTCCCTCCACACCGTCCCATCACACACTCCCGGGGTCAGACACAGAGTGAATCTCCCTCCACACCATCCCATCACACACTCCCGGGGTCAGACACAGAGTGAAGCTCCCTCCACACCGTCCCATCACACACTCCCGGGGTCAGACACAGAGTGAATCTCCCTCCATACCGTCCCATCACACACTCCCGGGGTCAGACACTGAGTGAAGCTCCCTCCACACCGTCCCATCACACACTCCCGGGGTCAGACACAGAGTGAATCTCCCTCCTCACCGTCCCATCACACACTCCCGGGGTCAGACATAGTGAATCTCCCTCCTCACCGTCCCATCACACACTCCCGGGGTCAGACACTGAGTGAATCTCCCTCCACACCATCCCATCACACACTCCCGGGCTCAGACACAGAGTGAATCTCCCTCCACACCGTCCCAACACACACTCCCGGGGTCAGACACAGAGTGAAACTCCCTCCACACCATCCCATCACACACTCCCGGGGTCAGACACAGAGTGAAGCTCCCTCCACACCGTCCATCACACACTCCCGGGGTCAGACACAGAGTGAATCTCCCTCCACACCGTCCCATCACACACTCCCGGGGTCAGACAGAGAGTGAAGCTCCCTCCACACCGTCCCATCACACACACCCCGGGGTCAGACACAGAGTGAAGCTCCCTCCACACCGTCCCATCACACACTCCCGGGGTCAGACACAGAGTGAATCTCCCTCCACACCGTCCCATCACACACTCCCGGGGTCAGACACAGAGTGAAGCTCCCTCCACACCGTCCCATCACACACTCCCTGGGGTCAGACACAGAGTGAAACTCCCTCCACACACCGTCCCATCACACACTCCCGGGGTCAGACACTGAGTGAATCTCCCTCCGCACCGTCCCATCACACACTCCCGGGGTCAGACACAGAGTGAATCTCCCTCCGCACTGTCCCATCACACTACTGGGATGAGGAATTCTCACCTCAATCTTGCTGACCCGTGGGTTGATCACATAGACTCGGTTCCCGTAGCCGCACCAGACCCGTCCGAAAACAGCAACAGCACACAGCACTGGGTGTCGAGGATTCCCCAAGTCCACAGTGTGAGCAGCAGTTGTGTCCCAGAATCCTTCTGAGAGAGAAAAAATGTGGGGGTGAGAGCGAGATGAAGGGGTAGAGAAAGTGAAGAGGGTAGAGGGAGAGGGGAGGGTGGGAGATGGGGAGGGGAGAGAGGCATTGGGGAAGCAAGAGAGAGAGACAGATGGGGAGTGGGGAGAGAGAGAGAGACAGAGATGGGGGGGGAGAGGGAGACGGTGACGGGAGAGAGAGATATAGGAACGGGGAGTGGGGAGAGAGGGGGGAGGGCAGAGAGAGAGAGGGTGGGGGAGAGTAGGGTGGGGGAAAGAGAGTGGAAGAGTGGAGCAAGGGGGTAGTTGAGGGGAGAAAGGTTGGGAAATGGGGAGGAAGTGTTGGAAAAGGGCAGCGTCGGTGGAAGGAGGGGAAGAGGGGTTGTTTTGACTCCTACAGGCCTACCTATGCTCCTCTTGAAGATGGATATGGTCCCATTGGCCAGAGTAACGATGACAAACCCCACGGACGTAGCTGAGTGTTTTGGAGGGGAGGAGATGAGACGGTCAAATTTTGCCCATTTCCCACACGCACATCATCAATTTCTCTCTCACTCCCCCTTTCCACTTCTCCTTCGTGCTCAGTCCTTGTCCCCCGCCATGTACCCCCCTCCTCCCTCGTACTCACCCCCCTCTACCACCTTTGCTCCCCATTCTCAGTCCCCTACTCACACAATGCTGTGGACAGCATCCTTCAGTTGTGTGGAGTACAGACATCTATCTGGAGGGTCCGCTGAGTGGACAAACACCCTGAAAGGTAAATGCAGCAGGGATACTGAGGTGGCCAGAGCCCAGAGACACCAGCAGCAGGAATGTGGCTGGTGGGAGTGAATGGGAACGAGTGGGGGTCCCATTGGGTCTGTGGACGTTGTGGGCGGGTGTACGGTCCCCTGAGGCCGTACGGGAGGGAGGAGGTCGGGTCCCCCGGCCGTACGGGAGGGAGGAGGTCGGGTCCCCCGGCCGTACGGGAGGGAGGAGGTCGGGAGGGGAGGAGGTCGGGTCCCCCGGCCGTACGGGAGGGAGGAGGTCAGGAGGGAGGAGGTCGGGTCCCCCGGCCGTACGGGAGGGAGGAGGTCGGGTCCCCCGGCCGTACGGGAGGGAGGAGGTCGGGAGGGAGGAGGTCGGGTCCCCCGGCCGTACGGGAGGGAGGAGGTCGGGTCCCCCGACCGTACGGGGAGGGAGGAGGTCGGGAGGGAGGAGGTCGGGTCCCCCGGCCGTACGGGAGGGAGGAGGTCGGGAGGGAGGAGGTCGGGTCCCCCGGCCGTACGGGAGGGAGGAGGTCGGGTCCCCCGGCCGTACGGGAGGGAGGAGGTCGGGAGGGAGGAGGTCGGGTCCCCCGGCCGTACGGGGAGGGAGGAGGTCGGGAGGGAGGAGGTCGGGTCCCCCGGCCGTACGGGAGGGAGGAGGCCGGGAGGGAGGAGGTCGGGTCCCCCGGCCGTACGGGAGGGAGGAGGTCGGGAGGAGGAGGTCGGGTCCCCCGGCCGTAACGGGAGGGAGGAGGTCGGGAGGGAGGAGGTCGGGTCCCCCGGCCGTGACGGGAGGGAGGAGGTCGGGTCCCCCGGCCGTACGGGAGGTCGGAGGTCGGGAGGAGGTCGGGTCCCCCGGCCGTACGGGAGGGAGGAGGTCGGGTCCGACGGCCGTACGGGAGGGAGGAGGTCGGGAGGGAGGAGGTCGGGTCCCCCGGCCGTACGGGAGGGAGGAGGTCGGGAGGGAGGAGGTCGGGTCCCCCGGCCGTACGGGAGGGAGGAGGTCGGGAGGGAGGAGGTCGGGTCCCCCGGCCGTACGGGAGGGAGGAGGTCGGGTCCCCCGGCCGTACGGGAGGGAGGAGGTCGGGTCCCCCGGCCGTACGGGAGGGAGGAGGTCGGGAGGGAGGAGGTCGGGTCCCCCGGCCGTACGGGAGGGAGGAGGTCGGGTCCCCCGGCCGTACGGGAGGGAGGAGGTCGCGAGGGAGGAGGTCGGGTCCCCCGGCCGTACGGGAGGGAGGAGGGTCGGGTCCCCCGGCCGTACGGGAGGGAGGAGGTCGGGGTCCGACGGCCGTACGGGAGGGAGGAGGTCGGGTCCGACGGCCGTACGGGAGGGAGGAGGTCGGGTCCCCCGGCCCGTACGGGAGGGAGGAGGTCGGGTCCCCCGGCCGTACGGGAGGGAGGAGGTCGGGTCCCCCGGCCGTACGGGAGGGAGGAGGTCGGGTCCCCCGGCCGTACGGGAGGGAGGAGGTCGGGAGGGAGGAGGTCGGGTCCCCCGGCCGTACGGGAGGGAGGAGGTCGGGAGGGAGGAGGTCGGGTCCCCCGGCCGTACGGGAGGGAGGAGGTCGGGAGGGAGGAGGTCGGGTCCCCCGGCCGTACGGGAGCGAGGAGGCCGTACGGGAGCGAGGAGGCCGTACGGGAGGGAGGAGGTCGGGAGGGAGGAGGTCGGGTCCCCCGGCCGTACGGGAGGGAGGAGGTCGGGTCCCCCGGCCGTACGGGAGGGAGGAGGTCGGGTCCCCCGGCCGTACGGGAGGGAGGAGGTCGGGTCCCCCGGCCGTACGGGAGGGAGGAGGTCGGGAGGGAGGAGGTCGGGTCCCCCGGCCGTACGGGAGGGAGGAGGTCGGGTCCCCCGGCCGTACGGGAGGGAGGAGGTCGCGAGGGAGGAGGTCGGGTCCCCCGGCCGTACGGGAGGAGGAGGTCGGGTCCGACGGCCGTACGGGAGGGAGGAGGTCGGGTCCGACGGCCGTACGGGAGGGAGGAGGTCGGGTCCCCCGGCCGTACGGGAGGGAGGAGGTCGGGTCCCCCGGCCGTACGGGAGGGAGGAGGTCGGGTCCCCCGGCCGTACGGGAGGGAGGAGGTCGGGTCCCCCGGCCGTACGGGAGGGAGGAGGTCGGGAGGGAGGAGGTCGGGGTCCCCCGGCCGTACGGGAGGGGAGGAGGTCGGGAGGGAGGAGGTCGGGTCCCCCGGCCGTACGGGAGGGAGGAGGTCGGGTCCCCCCGGCCGTACGGGAGGGAGGAGGTCGGGTCCCCCGGCCGTACGGGAGGGAGGAGGGTCGGGTCCGACGGCCGTACGGGAGGGAGTGAGGTCGGGTCCCCGGCCGTACGGGAGGGAGGAGGTCGGGTCCCCCGGCCGTACGGGAGGGAGGAGGTCGGGTCCCCCGGCCGTACGGGAGGGAGGAGGTCGGGTCCCCCGGCCGTACGGGAGGGAGGAGGTCGGGAGGGAGGATGGTCGGGTCCCCCGGCCGTAAGGGAGGGAGGAGGTCGGGTCCCCCGGCCGTACGGGAGGGAGGAGGGTCGGGTCCCCCGGCCGTACGGGAGGGAGGAGGTCGGGAGGGAGGAGGTCGGGAGGGAGG